>NW_019384666.1:46667-60506 GCF_000671375.1 Centruroides sculpturatus | reverse complement strand
TGGTGTGCTATCAGTTATCTATTTTTATTATTACTGATTGTAATTTAACTTTATTTATTTCCATATGCAGAATATTCTAACAAAAATTAACATACCTATACACAAAATGTTTAATTATTAAATAATGTAAATAAAAATTTATGGTTTTAAGTAATTTTTATGAAGTTTAACTTAGCTTTTAAGATTAATTAATGTAATAAGTGAAAGACTAGAAATTTGTACATGATAATATCCTTCTTTTTGATATTTGATAATCTTTATTAATTATGATTATCAACTTTTAATTATAGTGCACTTTAATAATAATATACGAGAATTATATACTTTAAAGACAAGTTATACTTTACTAAATATTTTCCTTATCAATTATTCAATTTTAATATATAAAATATCAATTATTATATCCAAATTTCTGTGGAATTTTCGTATTTTCAAGACATGCAAATTCTAAAATTGTAATATTTAATGAACATTTCTGATAATTTTTTTATATACAGAGCAACAGAATTTGTATGGGGCAAGGGTGGTAAAGTAGGTCCCTTTTGTCCATTAGCGGGCCCTTTTCGCTATCTCTTTTTAAAGAAAGGAAATGGTATAGAATATTTCTTTATTAATAAAAAGCAGTCATAAATATTTTATTTTTTGTTAGTAAATAAAACATTAATTTATAGGGGTAGAAACCATTATGGGGCTTGCAGGAAAAAATCTTCAGCTCCTCCTCTCGATATTCGTAAGGGTGATTCAAAAATTAGTTAACTATCGTAAAGACTAAATTATTACTTAAAAATTTCGAAAGATATTTTTCAGGATGAGATCCTTCTAGTTCAATGCACAAATTACAAGGCTTCGACACACTTTCATACCCAAACTGCTGACTCACTTGCAACAAAATTGCTGAATTGCTTGCAATAACATGGTTAAATGACTTTTGGGTCACTCTATATTCATTCTAGCTTAAAAATTAATGTTTTTAAATTAATGATTGCTTCTTAAAAACAACCATACTATATATTACCTTCTCATGTATTATTTACCATAGATCATTTTGAAAAGATAAATTTTTATTTTATTCTAAAATAAAAATTTAAATTATTAATTTCTTTATAAAAAGTTTACTTTATCAACATTAATTTCTGTAATTAATCAAAATTTTATATTAATTATTAAAGATATTATACTTTTTCATTAATTCTTATTACTTCACTTGACAAGTGAACATAAAAAGTGTTTTAGAGTTTCTTAAAATATACAAAAGACTCATTAATAAAATTAAACATTTTTTTAATTATAAATTTTAATCGATTATTTAAACTAAATGTTTAAATTTCTTATTCATATTTATGGATTAAGAAAGTATAGAAGTCATAATCTAGCAAAGAAAAACATATTTCAATAATATTATTTTTATATATATTCTGTATTACTGGAACTAATAAGAGATAAAAACAAATATATTTTTTAAATAATAAGAAATAGTATTTTTAGTGCTAAAGTATACTTGATTTTACATAAAAATGAGAACTAAGAGAGAAAAGATGGAACATAAGTTTCCATCTCTCCTTATCTATCCACCTCTCTTCTATCAATTCTTTTTGATACAAAATTATGAGGCCCCGCATCTCACTTAAACCCATAAAGACATACGATTTATTCATACATTTTTATGGCGAGGTATAGGTCCCTTACACTCTTGAATTTATATCGTAAGCAATAAAACAAATAGAACAACATATTATTTATCACTTATCGCAATAAAGTTTATCGATGCTTTTATACAAAGTATTTTTACATAAATGACTAAATTTTGGAACTGTACATTGTTGCAAATATCCAGAAAAACTTTTAGTAAGACCAGACAGAGGAGCTTAAAGAGTTTTCACTTCCAGCAACTCTAGAAATCCCTTCTATCCCCTCTATCTGGACTTGATCAAATGGATTTCTGAATATTTATGAATAGTAAAGTACAGTATATTAATTAATTTGAAAATGAAACAATGATTTTTAATATTCTCGAAGTATAAGAAATTGAGAAAGAAATTTCCTATTAAATAAATTTGTTTAGGCCTATATAAAATTTATATTATTCCTTTACATTTACAGAATAAAATATTGATCGGTTGTTTTACTTCAAATAATAAAAAAAAACACTGTTTGAATATTTACAACAATTTTTTTAGAAAATTAAATATTTGACTTTAATAAATTTAATTTAAAAACTTCAAATATGCTGATTGATTCATTTAAGAATAAAGAAAGATCATTGAAGATTTCAGATAAAACAACTGAAAAGATAATTTTAAAAAGTTGATTAAAAATGAACAGAATGTTAATAAAAGTTAAAACAACAATATAATATTATACAGGTTAATTAACAGAACACTAAACGATCCTCAAAATAATATGATCTAGAACTCTTTCCCGGCGTAAAATACTTATGTTTAATTAAGAAACTCATGATACATTAACATGAAGTTAATATTCTGCGAGGCTCCATCCGTTATGAGTTATTAAAATAGGATATTATGCAATTAGTTTATAATATAGGCGATTATGGCATGAATGGAAATTTCCATGAATGCCATAGTGGCTAATTATAAACGAATTGTCATACGGTATTTTGTGGTTAGACTATACCTATAACACTATACTTATGGAATTCAAAATCATGTATAAACACACTATTTGTGGCACTAGTGCCATAAAGCTATGCCACAAACACTATTTATATATGATTTTGAGTTCCATAAGTGTAGTGTTATAGGTGTAATCAATCACAAATAACTTTTATACTATTAATTACTATAAAACGGCAAAAAGACTTAATTTTGATACAAAACGAGTTTCTAAAAAGTTCGTAACTTGGAAGATTTCTGAAATATGCTTTCCATCCTCTTGATATCTCTCGAACCAATCGTTCGATTTTTCTGACAATTTCTAAAAACATTTCTCCATAATTCAAAAATATCTCTGCAAAATTTCACAAATTTTTGATAAAAGGGACAAGAGTTATTAAGCATCAAAGTGGATGAAAAAATTATTTTCCCTTACATACACACACTGACATCCATAATACAGAAAAGAAAAACCCAACTTTTTTTGAGTTTTTATCATTTCTAGGTTCCGAGTCCGAAAATGGAAAAATTCTTAAGAGGGTAATTTTTTACCAATTGTCATACTTTTCCTCTTTTATATAACAGCCGAGAAAATAAAAATATAATAGCAGATTCTTGATATAGTGAACAATTTCGTTAGTTTTTGCTATTCTTTATCCATAAGCTTATAGTGAACTTTTGATATAGTAAGTGATTTACTCTGTCCATTGAAAGTTTACTATATCGAGATTGCACTGTAAATTAATAAATATATAAACTATAAGCATAAATTTATATTTTTTAAAAGTATATTGTTAAAGCAATAGCTCATAAATCTCCAATTTTTTTTGCTTGGAAAGTTTTTTCAGTAATTAATGAGCATTTAAACATTCTCTGCGATTACTGAGATAATTTTTAAAATGTATTAATTATATAAAAAGAAATGTGTATTGTGTATAAAACTGTGCAAAATTTTTCCTTAAAATACATAATTTGATGTGAACGAATGCAAATTTCTTAGAAAAATTGTTACCTTTTACGATAATGTTTTACGATAAAAAAGAAACTTTTTATGCAGAAAACTGTACATTTTTAGATTGCGTTTATGCTCTTTATTTAGATTTATGCTTTATTTTAGATGGCATGGATATTTAACGCTCTTGTATTCATATAAAAGTATAATTTTCCTGTGTAAAAATGCTCACCAAGTGATCGAGTGAATAAAATCATTGAATACCGGTAGCTTGTCGGTAGCCAGCTCATTTGTGGAGCAACCGGGCTGGCTACGTGGAGATTTCCGTGATTTTTCACTTGTCTATAACATCTGAATAGAGGCCAATTTCTCATAGAAAGTCCTCCCCATTGTGTAGCTTGGTCTTTTGTTACGTTGCCTTATCCCATCAATCCAACACCATGCAAAANAATAATATTATTTTTATATATATTCTGTATTACTGGAACTAATAAGAGATAAAAACAAATATATTTTTTAAATAATAAGAAATAGTATTTTTAGTGCTAAAGTATACTTGATTTTACATAAAAATGAGAACTAAGAGAGAAAAGATGGAACATAAGTTTCCATCTCTCCTTATCTATCCACCTCTCTTCTATCAATTCTTTTTGATACAAAATTATGAGGCCCCGCATCTCACTTAAACCCATAAAGACATACGATTTATTCATACATTTTTATGGCGAGGTATAGGTCCCTTACACTCTTGAATTTATATCGTAAGCAATAAAACAAATAGAACAACATATTATTTATCACTTATCGCAATAAAGTTTATCGATGCTTTTATACAAAGTATTTTTACATAAATGACTAAATTTTGGAACTGTACATTGTTGCAAATATCCAGAAAAACTTTTAGTAAGACCAGACAGAGGAGCTTAAAGAGTTTTCACTTCCAGCAACTCTAGAAATCCCTTCTATCCCCTCTATCTGGACTTGATCAAATGGATTTCTGAATATTTATGAATAGTAAAGTACAGTATATTAATTAATTTGAAAATGAAACAATGATTTTTAATATTCTCGAAGTATAAGAAATTGAGAAAGAAATTTCCTATTAAATAAATTTGTTTAGGCCTATATAAAATTTATATTATTCCTTTACATTTACAGAATAAAATATTGATCGGTTGTTTTACTTCAAATAATAAAAAAAAACACTGTTTGAATATTTACAACAATTTTTTTAGAAAATTAAATATTTGACTTTAATAAATTTAATTTAAAAACTTCAAATATGCTGATTGATTCATTTAAGAATAAAGAAAGATCATTGAAGATTTCAGATAAAACAACTGAAAAGATAATTTTAAAAAGTTGATTAAAAATGAACAGAATGTTAATAAAAGTTAAAACAACAATATAATATTATACAGGTTAATTAACAGAACACTAAACGATCCTCAAAATAATATGATCTAGAACTCTTTCCCGGCGTAAAATACTTATGTTTAATTAAGAAACTCATGATACATTAACATGAAGTTAATATTCTGCGAGGCTCCATCCGTTATGAGTTATTAAAATAGGATATTATGCAATTAGTTTATAATATAGGCAATTATGGCATGAATGGAAATTTCCATGAATGCCATAGTGGCTAATTATAAACGAATTGTCATACGGTATTTTGTGGTTAGACTATACCTATAACACTATACTTATGGAATTCAAAATCATGTATAAACACACTATTTGTGGCACTAGTGCCATAAAGCTATGCCACAAACACTATTTATATATGATTTTGAGTTCCATAAGTGTAGTGTTATAGGTGTAATCAATCACAAATAACTTTTATACTATTAATTACTATAAAACGGCAAAAAGACTTAATTTTGATACAAAACGAGTTTCTAAAAAGTTCGTAACTTGGAAGATTTCTGAAATATGCTTTCCATCCTCTTGATATCTCTCGAACCAATCGTTCGATTTTTCTGACAATTTCTAAAAACATTTCTCCATAATTCAAAAATATCTCTGCAAAATTTCACAAATTTTTGATAAAAGGGACAAGAGTTATTAAGCATCAAAGTGGATGAAAAAATTATTTTCCCTTACATACACACACTGACATCCATAATACAGAAAAGAAAAACCCAACTTTTTTTGAGTTTTTATCATTTCTAGGTTCCGAGTCCGAAAATGGAAAAATTCTTAAGAGGGTAATTTTTTACCAATTGTCATACTTTTCCTCTTTTATATAACAGCCGAGAAAATAAAAATATAATAGCAGATTCTTGATATAGTGAACAATTTCGTTAGTTTTTGCTATTCTTTATCCATAAGCTTATAGTGAACTTTTGATATAGTAAGTGATTTACTCTGTCCATTGAAAGTTTACTATATCGAGATTGCACTGTAAATTAATAAATATATAAACTATAAGCATAAATTTATATTTTTTAAAAGTATATTGTTAAAGCAATAGCTCATAAATCTCCAATTTTTTTTGCTTGGAAAGTTTTTTCAGTAATTAATGAGCATTTAAACATTCTCTGCGATTACTGAGATAATTTTTAAAATGTATTAATTATATAAAAAGAAATGTGTATTGTGTATAAAACTGTGCAAAATTTTTCCTTAAAATACATAATTTGATGTGAACGAATGCAAATTTCTTAGAAAAATTGTTACCTTTTACGATAATGTTTTACGATAAAAAAGAAACTTTTTATGCAGAAAACTGTACATTTTTAGATTGCGTTTATGCTCTTTATTTAGATTTATGCTTTATTTTAGATGGCATGGATATTTAACGCTCTTGTATTCATATAAAAGTATAATTTTCCTGTGTAAAAATGCTCACCAAGTGATCGAGTGAATAAAATCATTGAATACCGGTAGCTTGTCGGTAGCCAGCTCATTTGTGGAGCAACCGGGCTGGCTACGTGGAGATTTCCGTGATTTTTCACTTGTCTATAACATCTGAATAGAGGCCAATTTCTCATAGAAAGTCCTCCCCATTGTGTAGCTTGGTCTTTTGTTACGTTGCCTTATCCCATCAATCCAACACCATGCAAAATTCACTTCTTTATTGTAAAAAAATCATTTATATAAATATGAATTTTTGTAATAAATTTATAATTTTCATGTAAACTATATAAACATTTTGCTTAATTTTATAATAATGCATATTTTCTTCTATAAAATGCACACTTTTATTAATTCTACTTAAATTTTAAAAATGAAATTAGCAAATTTATAGTAAATGTCTTAATATTGTACTTTTTAAAATACAATATTTTAAATTTATTTATATCGATCGGACATACGCGTGGTAAGATTTTAACCTGGTACTATGGGAGATAATCCAGACAGACCCTGTAGAATTTTTTATGAACAATACGGTGATGTTATTTTTCATTCCAAACCCATACTGATCGATCCGTTGCGAGTCATGTCTATCTGCATACTATTCATTTATAGAATTAAAACAGTCAATTTTTAAAGTTTTTATAAATTTAATATTATTATTTTATTTGAAAGATACATTTTAACCATATGTAAAGTCAAGAAACCTTCAACTGACAATATTGGAAATCTTCACCATAACTAGGGATTAGATTAAATTGGCTCGCTTGAAATGGCACGATGTTGAAATTCATGGCATACCCTTCTAAATTTAAGGTGTATACATCTAAATTTAAGCAATTTATAGCTAATTTAAGTGTATACAGCGAACTTAACCGACTTATAATTGAAATTTTTTATTATTGAAGTTAACAGTCAACAATAAATGCTGGCATTTATATTGTGAATTTAATGTGGATACCTCACAAAATCAATCATTAAATGCTTTAATGAACGTATATTAGAAGCATGAATACTAGAAATTTTATCACCAATTAAATGATGCAGTTATTAAATGAAATGAACTAGAAAATTACATGGTGCACGATACATTCTGGTTATTCGTGTAGAAGCACCCCTGTGGCAAATACTGTACTAAAAGATGGATGCTGTCAAAAAAAAGGAAAAAAATGTCGAGTTTGTAGATGCTACTACTTGAACAAAATTGAAAATTGATATCTGTCAAAAAAAGAGGTCGTTTAGTGTAGTATAAATTCAAAAAAAAAACTAATTTATTAAGCGTATATAAATAGAAACAACATGAAAATAACTTTTATATAAGAAGCTTGAATACAAAAACAAAATCGATTTTGTAGTTATTTTCGAATTCACTTTTAAAATAATGTGTAAATTTGTTACTAATTAAAATATAATTTTTTTCCCACAAAAATTAATTTTAAATTAATAATTAAAACGAACGAATATTACCGTAATATCATTATAATAAAATATAACATAATCAATATAACATTTAAAATTTTTATTTTTCTATTTCTCTTTGATGCATGTTTTTTAGAAGTTAAATTTACGTAACTTTTGAATTTTAATAAATATTATTAATAATAAACGCGTTTTAAACTAATTAACCAATTAATGATGAATGAAACATCATTAATTCGTAAAATTATAAACAGTGATATCTTGTACGTCGAACAATTCTAACTTCGAACGCTTCACAGTTCGAACTGCCGAGCAGTGAAAAATGCACTCGAAGTATTACATAAGCAAAGAATTTAATCTAAAATTACTTATGTATTAAATTTCACAACTATTATAATTAAATCCACATTTCATTTCATCTAAATTCACGACAGCTGTTAAAAACACGCAAAAACTTTCCGTTCAATATAATATCACCTTTAATCATTAATCATATCATTCGAGAAATGTGTGCAGGTAGCGAAGTCTAACAAATAAGAAGGCTGTAATATCGATGATTGAAATGAAAAAGGAACTCATCGCCAAGTATGAAAGTGGCACACGTGTGGTGGATCCGGCGGACATGTTTAAGATACCAAAATCAATGGTGTGCGACCAGTAAATGCAATTACGCAGTATTTACATATTCTATTTATTGATTTTGTATTTCAATTTATCATTATTGCATTTAATTATGTTATTTTTACCGTAAATTATGCGTATTTGCTCTTTTAAGTTTATCTAAATGGGTGTCGTTTAGGAACCGGGAATGGATTAATTTACTTTCCATTCACTTCTAATGGAAAAAAAAAATTTCTTCGGACCTGGAACGATTGAGAGTTCGAATGGACTCGTGGAATGAATTAAATTCGAAGTACGAGGCATCTTTATATACATATACACACACAAATACTCTATATAGTGAACTTTCGAAGGACATTCACTACATAAGGGTTCACTACATAGTAACAAATATGAATAAAATTATTCTCTAAATCAAAAAGTCACTATATCGAGTCCAATTTGTCGCCTATACGTTAACAGAATATTGGGCTTACATTTATTTATATAAAATTAATTTTAAGAAAATTTTGAAGTTAAAATAAACAAATAATTTAAATATTAAAAAAATATATTTGCATAATTAATTATTTCATTTAATATTTAATTTATTAACTTCACAATGACTTAAATAAATGAATATAAATATAAATATAAAAACTAATCTTTTAGGAAATTTTTTGTAATACGTTTGTATTTTTAGTTTAAACATGATTTTTAAATGAAATTAATTTAGTAATAAAACATTATATAAATTTTATAAAATATACCCTATTTATTTAATAAACATCCTACATAGATATTTTTCGAATTTGTACTAGTGTAATCTGTAAAATTATTAAAGATTAAGCAGTAAGAACAGGAAAATACACGACAATGATAATCTATAATCGAGACAATTTGAAAATCAGAATTATTTAATCTCAGGATATACTTGACATTTAATAGCATCATTAATCTAGCTTTATTTGTTCAACAAGCGTAAATTCTAAAAAACACTTTTAATTCTCGAATATTTCTGAATAATTTCCATCTTTATCATAAATTGATAAATGTAATGACTGATAAAAATACGTGTAAACATACAAATACACAGGGCGGTCCAAAAGTCAGTTAACATATATATATATAATATCTGCATACTATTCATTTATAGAATCAAAACAATCAATTTTTAAACTTTTTATAAATTAAATATTATTATTTTATTTGAAAGATACATTTTAACCATATGTATAAGTCAAGAAACCTTCAACTGACAATATTGGAAATCTTCACCATAACTAGGGATTAGATTAAATTGGCTCTCTTGAAATGGCACGATGTTGAAATTCATGGCATACCCTTCTAAATTTAAGGTGTATACATCTAAATTTAAGCAATTTATAGCTAATTTAAGTGTATACAGCGAACTTAACCGACTTATAATTGAAATTTTTTATTATTGAAGTTAACAGTCAACAATAAATGCTGGCATTTACATTGTGAATTTAATGTAAATACATCACAAAATCCATCATTAAATGCTTTAATGAACGTATATTAGAAGCATGAATACTAGAAATTTTATCACCAATTAAATGATGCAGTTATTAAATGAAATGAACTAGAAAATTACATGGTGCACGATACATTCTGGTTATTCGTGTAGAAGCACCCCTGTGGCAAATACTGTACTAAAAGATGGATGCTGTCAAAAAAAAGGAAAAAAATGTCGAGTTTGTAGATGCTACTACTTGAACAAAATTGAAAATTGATATCTGTCAAAAAAAGAGGTCGTTTAGTGTAGTATAAATTCAAAAAAAAAACTAATTTATTAAGCGTATATAAATAGAAACAACATGAAAATAACTTTTATATAAGAAGCTTGAATACAAAAACAAAATCGATTTTGTAGTTATTTTCGAATTCACTTTTAAAATAATGTGTAAATTTGTTACTAATTAAAATATAATTTTTTTCCCACAAAAATTAATTTTAAATTAATAATTAAAACGAACGAATATTACCGTAATATCATTATAATAAAATATAACATAATCAATATAACATTTAAAATTTTTATTTTTCTATTTCTCTTTGATGCATGTTTTTTAGAAGTTAAATTTACGTAACTTTTGAATTTTAATAAATATTATTAATAATAAACGCGTTTTAAACTAATTAACCAATTAATGATGAATGAAACATCATTAATTCGTAAAATTATAAACAGTGATATCTTGTACGTCGAACAATTCTAACTTCGAACGCTTCACAGTTCGAACTGCCGAGCAGTGAAAAATGCACTCGAAGTATTACATAAGCAAAGAATTTAATCTAAAATTACTTATGTATTAAATTTCACAACTGTTATAATTAAATCCACATTTCATTTCATCTAAATTCACGACAGCTGTTAAAAACACGCAAAAACTTTCCGTTCAATATAATATCACCTTTAATCATTAATCATATCATTCGAGAAATGTGTGCAGGTAGCGAAGTCTAACAAATAAGAAGGCTGTAATATCGATGATTGAAATGAAAAAGGAACTTATTGCCAAGTATGAAAGTGGCACACGTGTGGTGGATCCGGCGGACATGTTTAAGATACCAAAATCAATGGTGTGCGACCAGTAAATGCAATTACGCAGTATTTACATATTCTATTTATTGATTTTGTATTTCAATTTATCATTTAGGGCATTTAATTANTATATTACAGTATTTAATTCGATATAATAAAAGAAAAGAAGGAAAAGATCAATGAATGGTATATTGAAAATGCTTGTCATCAATTCTGTTTTTTTTTTCATTCCTATCAATCGAAGTACAGCACTCGATTCAATATTTACATGCTGATACAACGTACTCTACCAAAGGATGCGTATCTCCTCTTTTCATATTATTTTAAACATATTTTATCTGCTTTATATTCAAATCAATAACTTATATTGTTATAAGTGTTATATTAAATAAATGTTTATACAGTATATTATACAACTTACCATGTCAGATTGTGTTAGTAATATATAGTCTATATATATATATATAATATGCAGAGTGGTGACTTAAAAGTCAATTAAACATTACGAAATGTTATTCAAATAGCTAGAAACTTTATAATATAATTGAATAATTATTGAAATTGAGATCCTTCTTGTTTAAAATACAGGATGCCCCAAAACTCAGTTGACCCGCATACAAAATAAATTTTTGACTAATTCAACTACATTATTTACGATCTTCTTCAAGGTGCTCTCATTCTGTTTAATACACAATATCTGACTTGCTTAAAATGAAAACGGTTATCAAACTTTTGGGACACCCTAAATATATTTATGTAATATTAATTTAACTAAAATTTTATCTTCGAAAACAGTTTATTAACTGAATTACTTGTTTGTCTAGAATATTCGTTTTAACTCGTTTTAACATACAGAGAGAACGTTACATTAGGTAGAAGTGCAATCAGAAGCACTCTAGTAGTTCGCGATTTACCAGTTGGAATATAAAACAGTATCACGTAATTTCTGAAGGATTATCGAAATTAGTTGTGTAATTTAATAAAACTACAATAATAAGTGATTATTTATGATATTCATAAACATTTATTTCGTAATATTTCTTAAATAAACATTAAAAAAAACACTACGATTTATGTAATACGTGTGACGCGCGAAGAAAATTTATTGAATAATTAAATTTTAGAATATTTATTTTATGAAGTAATTTTCTTAAAAATGAAATAAACGTTTTAAAATAATATTAAAACTAAAGCTATTTTATTATTTTTTAATAATTAATGTTAAAAGGAAACTTAAATGATTTTTATTATTTATTTTAAGTATTTTTATATTAAATCACCAAAAAATTTATTTTAAAAATATTTGATTAAGGAATATTTATATTATGAAAATATATATTTTTGATAGAAAAAATGACCTTTAAAAATGTGAGTAAAAATTAATTTTTAAATAATATATAATTATTTTTAAACGTGTTATATTTTATAGTCAATGATTTTTAAATATAAATATAAAATTTTTTATATAAAGCATTTAAATTGTTTGCATATATGTAAGNAAAAAATTTTATATAAAACCTATATATCTATCTTCTAGTAAAAATTTTCTATATTTAATTTCTATCAATTTCGATTTATTTTTTAGCAATAACTTATATAATATTAAATAGAAGTATTAAGTAAATTCCAAGAAAATATGCCTTAAAAACATTATTTAAAATGCAATGTTAACTAACACCTGAATGTAATTTATATAATTTAAGTATTGGTTTTATGTTCTACCTGTTCATCAGATAGAACATAAAACCAATGTTGCTCACTTCTTACGGTAATTTATTGTCATAAAATACGGTAAGAAATGAGCAACACTTATCTTCCAAGAAAAAAAGTTTTAAAAAATAATTCTATTAAGTTTTTTATAAATCATTTTTTAAATAATTTAATTTTCTTTAGGAAATAAAATTAGACAAATTTGAATCATATATAATGAATAAAACAGTATTAAATTACTTTCTAAAAAATTTTTGTTTCTTATTAATTAAATATAGATAACTCTTTACTTACCTTTACTTTAAGTAAATATTTTTATAGAAATATTAGATATTATATTATAAATTTATTATGAAGAAAAAACTCACCTGTCTACACTCATAGCTGACATAGTGAACACTGACGTAGATACAGATAAATTAGCAATAAAATTACTAATAACACAATAAGTCATTCCGAATGGCCAATGACTTCTTAACATATATATAAAGTTAAAAACGACATTGAAAGTAGCAATGAGTAGATCAGTTATAGATAAATTCAAAAGAAAATAATTAGTAACAGTCCTCATCTTACGATGAGCTAAAATAATCCATATAACAATAGCATTACCTATAGTCGCTACAATTACCATTAAACCAAAAATAATACCCCAACAGAATTGTTGCCATAAGGGTGGTATGTAAGATACTTCATAAATTGTTGAATGAGAACAATTTTCAACTTTTTCCAAGCAAGATAAATTAAAATAAGTGAGATTTTCTGCATCCATATAGAGTTGGATAGATAGTAACTCTTTGACTGGCGACTGTCAACTGAGCTCGACTGTGTTGCTTTCCACCCCTTTTATATATAAAGAAGCGTACTAGCGCCACTATTATCTACCTCATTCGCTATTGTAATTAATATTCAGGATGTTATTCAATCTTAACAATTCATTAAATAATTTTTATATAATTTAAATGCTATCTGATTCTTTAAAAATAGAAACTATACACTTTGTTCTAAAATTAACGAATAATCAATATAACAGGAATAAAAATATAAATACTTCTTAAAAATTAATTAAATATATAAAATCTTTAATTAAATTTATTTCTTAAATATTTTATTTGAAA
>NW_019384666.1:11502-45518 GCF_000671375.1 Centruroides sculpturatus | reverse complement strand
ATAATTATTAAATATTTAAAAAATAATTCTATGTTTTAGATATGAAATTTTAAAAAATTGTTAAAGATTCCTATTTAAAATTACGTAACTTTAATGTTTATGTTATGTAATAATATTTTAAAGACGATATTAGTAATTGTATCATATGTTGAATATTAATGAATGGGAATTTAAATTATTGAGTAAATACTAGTAACAAGCATTTATAACGTATTCAACTTAATAATAAAATTGTCAAAATTCCTTTAAATCCATTAGTATTAAAAAGAACTTAAAAGGATAATAATATATATAATAATAATAATAATTAAAAAATTCTTACGTTAGTAATTGTGAACAAATTTATATACAAAATTTACCTTCTTTATTTATTTATCTATCGTTACATATAATCATTCTCAACTTGTAAATATGAGAAATTATTTTATTGAAAATTAAAACTTATATTAACTATTATAAACTGTATATAAACTTATTTTATTCCCAATCTATAGATTGCGATCTACTAATTCAATTCATTCTCTATGTTGAATGAGTAAAGGTTGAAAAACGCATTTTTTTATGCTAAATTAGCTCATTTAAATTTTTTAAATATATTTCCTTCAATTCAGAACCGTTATTGATAATGAATTGAATAAATTGTAAACATATTTTATTACGTTTTCTCATTGAATAATTGATATTAACTTGAATAATCAATCTTGGTAAAGAATAGTAAATCATGTATTTTATATTTTATAAATTATAGAATAAAAGGTGAGAAAAGTTACATAATTTAAATTTTCACTTGTATTAAAACTATTTTTTCTTTTTTCCAAATTAATTCTATTGTTCTATAGAAATTATCAACATTCCTGAATGGACTTAAGAGATCATTTATTCTCTCATTGATGCAATAGCCCAAACAAATACCATTTGACGTTTATCTCTTGTTAAAGACCAGTCCAAAATAACGATTTAATTAACATTAATGTTTACATATAGTTAATGGATTTAATTAATTTATTTGTTATATTTTCTATTATTTTTTGCTGATAATTAACATTTAATTTATTTATACATTTTTTAATTTTTGTACATGATAAATTATATTTAGGACTTGTATATATTGGATTTTTAAAAAATTCCAAGAATGAAATTAAAATTTTAAATTTTTTAAAAAATTCCATTAGAAAACTTTGTATATTAGTAAATATAAGTTTAAAATCATTATTAATATATATTTTTTCAATATTTGTAATAAGCAGATAATAATAAGTAATAATTATTGTAAATCTTGCTCTTCTTGAATTTTTTTGTAAAATAGTTTCAAGCAGATAGTCTTCAATTGTGAAAATAAAATTTAAAATATAAAATATTGGATCAAAAATTCAGTAAAAGACTTTAATATAGTATCAAATATAACTTTAAATTAATTTAGCCTATCTTTATCTTTTAAAGACAATTTTCATGTAAAGGAACTTCAATTGAAAGAGTAAAATTTAAAAATATAAAAATTCTAACAGAAATTAGTCGCAAATATAGTTTAATAATTGATTTAAAGTTATATTTTCTGTTATTTATTTTTTCGCCATATTTACACAATGTTTTTTTATGAACTTTCTAAACAGTGGAGCTTCAAGTAGGTAATTTTCAATTATGAACTTAAAATATAAAGAATATATATCAAATCAAACAATTAAAATACTATTAATATTTTTAGTTCCCTATTTATATCAGAAAGTAATGACTTAAAAGTACACTCAGATTTGTAATTTGTAGCATATACAACTTTATTCATGAATTATTTATCACAATATATATTTTATTCCAATAAATAACTAATATAAAAGGATATTATCTACTACTTTGTAATAAATATATAAAGGCAATTTATTTATTAGTATATTTTAAATTTGATATATGATAATCTATTTTGTTGACAGGTTAATGGTAGGTAAGGCAAGATATTTACACAATATTGATTCATGTATTCATCTAACAGAGTGGATACAATTTTTTTTTCTTTTTAATTTATGGCATTGTTGATTCTTTTAAAATAAATATACCTTTTATAATATTAAATAAATAAAAATTCTGTATAAAAATGCAGAAGGGTAAGTAACCATCCATTCAACCTTGTTGAATTAAATATTATTTAATAACTTTATCCTGTTTCCTTTATGTAAAGGTAAAATATGACAAAGATAATTAAACAATTAGTTTTATTAGATACTATTTTTCAATTGATAAAACTGATTTTATTGAAAGTGTTTTTGAAATTAAAGACTTTATAGTGTATTTATAGTATAAAATATATAGTTTTATATAATTATAAACGAAATCCTTACAGGATTGCCCAAATGCAGGACAGTTGGGGTCTTGCATGGAGCCCGGAAGCCTTGTATTAGTTTAGAGCGGGCCCCTTTCGCCAATTTTGTTTGAGCAAATAAAATACAGCAATACCTCGGTTTTCGTTAACTTTGGTTATTGTCGGTTTCAGTTTTCGTCGATTTTTTCCACGAAAAATTTGTCTCGGTTTTCGTCGGCGTGTCCACGTGACTTCGCTGCTAATTTTGTGTAAACAAAGGGCGACCCACGCGTTTTCCTGCTCAGTGTGGCGTTATTTCTCGTTGTTTGAGCATTACTCCGTGCGTCTAGCCAAACAATTCCTTTGCTTTCCTTTCCTTTCAGCTCCATCATAGGACCAAAGAAAGTTTCCAGAGCCAGTAGCTCTTCGAAAGAAAAGGCCAGGAACACGATCGAGTTGAAGAAAATCATTGAAAATTACTAGAGCAACATTAAAATTGCTGAAATCGGCCGCATGTACGGAAACTCCTCATCCACGATAAGTTGTATTGTGGCAGAAAAGGAAGCAGTAAAGGAGGCTAATGTAGCGAAAGGTGTGAATGTGCTAACGAAACAGAGATCGCAAACAATTGAAGATGTCGAATAGTTATTATTAATTTGGATCAAACAAAAACAGTTAGATGGCAATTCTGTTTCGGAGGCCATCATATTAGTCTTTTATATTCATTTTATATTAATTTATTATTGTTTTTAGTATTAAACACTATATTTTTTTTATCTAAAAAGTGTGTTTTTGGTATGTATATTGGAGTGTCTAGAACGAATTAACTGGATTTAAATTGATTCGTATGGAAGTAATTGCCTCGGTTTTCATCGGTTTCGGATTTTGTCGATTGTTTTCGGACTCTTATCGACGAAAACCGAGGTATCACTATGTTAAATGTTTCTTATTAATCAAAATTGGTCTCAAAGATTGTATTATTTTTTCCTAAAACAAAACAAACATTAATTTATGGGGGTAGAAACAACTACGGGCTCCTAAGTGTTAGCCGGATTCGGGTAAAAATCTCCAGCGTTATTTTTTCCAAGATCCTGCCTAAAAGTCAGTTAACTGTGTATATCTATTTCGTGTATATCTATAAATTTTAATCATAAATATATTTTTCTTTTACAAAATCGATAAAGACGTATAAAATTCAATTGAAATCATTTAAGTTAATTAATTACAATTTCATTTTTACAACATTTAACTGACTTTTGAACCACCCTGTAGCATTAAAATCCTTGTATACAAAGTACTATGTCCAGGACCGGTTGGAAGTTTCTGCGGAGAAATTTATTAATAGGGCCCAACATATTTGCAAAACAAATCTTGTTAAATTTTATAAATTTAAAAGTGCGAGGCCTCGATCTAAGCCTGAAAAACACGTTTGAGCCAGTCCTGACTACATTCTTGAGTACGATGTTTGTCAGTTTGTAATAATGTAGGGGTAGGAGGAATATGGTCCCATTTAGTAAAAAACTACAATCCTATTTAAATTAAATTTTGATGCGTAATCCGACAATTATGATCTTCAATTAGTATGTTCTCTCTTATAATTACAATAATTTAGACATTTTGACAACAGCTGTGTCAAAAGAGCATTTTTTAGTTTCCTAACAAGATAAACTAAAATAAAAAATAATTTTTTTCAGCTTTCACAATATTCTTGAAATTATGCGATCAAAACTAAAAGTGTGGGCTCCTCACAGGAAGCCAATAAAAATTGATAGAAATGATGTAACTAAGAATATTTCTAAACATGAGCGCCTCACGCTTTTACAGTGGTACCTCAGGTTACGAACGCCCCAGCATACGAAATTTTCAGGATAATGAAATTCGAACATATTTTTGCTCCACGATACGAACAAAAACTCACCATACGACGTTACATTAGTTCGCATTTTTCATTTGTTTCTCTTATTACAGTTATTTTTTTTTAATGTATTACTTGGCTTTAATTCGGGTTTAAATATACGAAAGACGAGACTAGATATGGAAACTCAAGGGGCATGATTCCCTGATTAACTATATATATGAACATCTGGTGAAAACCAGAAGTCACGCTATTGCAGTTCAAAATTTCCCTTTGGAAGAAGTTAGAATAATACCAAGAATATTGTGAAAGCTGAAGAAAATTATTTTCTACGTTTTGGTGTATTTAATGCATAATAAATAGCATTTAAAAAATAATTTTTAAATATATATTTTATTTTTTACTTTTATATATGAAATACTGAATTGCTGAATTACACATGGAAATTCTTATTCGTTTAGCATTTAATTTAACTTATATTATTAATATTGTGAGGTTCGCTAATTTTGATAAAATTATTTGCAAGCAAAAAAGTCACCCCAAAGACTTTCAACTGGATTTGAATCTGCACTGAGGATTGGCCAGTCCAAAGTCGGAGGTTCTTGCTCTGCAAAAAGGATAACGTTGATTTTGGTACATGGAAGCTTGCATTATCCTGCAGGTATTCAAAGATCTGTCTAGCAATTTTCTGTCCATAAGTTTGGAGCTGCCTTCAAACAAGCTCCTGATAAGTTTGAGAGTTGTTTCGACCTTCAATAAATACTAGATCTGTTTTTCCATTCCACCCAATCCCTGCCCAAGTTATGCGTATACCTTCACCAGCTACTCTCTTTGAGTACTGGTTTTGATATGGTTTTTTTGTCTGTCCAATAATACTTAAAACCACCAGGTCCGTCGAGTTCCACTTTATTTCATTCAAGAAAATTACTTTCCGCCATCCTTCCTCTCTTTCAAAGTTATTTCTGGAAAACTGTAATCGAAGTTGTTCATGTTTCTCCGTGAGCTGGTTCCCTGTCTACATTTTGATGAAAAAAACATCAAAACATCAAATCAGATCTCAAAACATTGTGTATTGTTGATTTACTGAAGTTCAGCTTCAATCCATTTTTGATTCTTTTTATGGATGTGTTCCCTTGCAGTGCACGCCGAACAATTGTACATCGTTCTCCAGGTGTTGTTGAATTCTTGCGCCCACTGTTTCATTTTCCTGTTTATTGCTCCTTGTTATTGAGATACTTTGAGATTGTTGCATGAAGTCTTCCCAAATTTTTATCAATCCAAGTTACTTTACTCCCTTTCCGGTGAAATACACTAATTTTAATCTTCTCTATAGTTAAGTCCTTCCGTTGTCATATTTTTAATAGTAAGGTATTATGCAATTTACTAAGTAAACCTTTCTTTTCACTTGTTAATCATATTTTTCGCAAATCTCATGGATTCCAATTATTACTTTGTAATTAGTTCCAATCGGTAAAGGTTCTATTAATGTTGGACATTCTATTTTTGATAATAATATCGAACTCTTTCTTTTATTAATCATTTTTCTCCAAATTTATGTAATAATTATTGATATTTTACTATCAGACGTATTAGAAAATTTCTGGAAGGACTGTATCCGTGCTGAATAGAAGTAATCAGTTCTTTTCAAAACCAAACAGTGCGTTCTTTATAGTAGTAGCTCGCCGGTACATGGGCTAATTGTTACGAACATAGTTTCACATATCTGAAAAATCAGGAATAAACATTTAAAATAATCATGTGATTAGGCAGTATGATCCTTCGATCATTTTGCCGCAATCACAGGAATTATTTTATTCCAAATGTGCTTCAACACAAGCTTTCAGATGAAATATCCCGAAAAACACTCTCCTTAGCGTCCTGTATTAATTAGGTTTAACTCGTTTCTATGGATTTAACTCATGATAATTAATAATAATTAACGATTAAACTATAATAGTGAGGACGTATATTTAACTTCGTTTGGAATGTTGCTATTTATTTAAGTGCAATTAGAGAGATGTTGCTAACTGCAAAACAAACATTGTCTTCAAATAAAACAAACATTACATCAAGTTTAAAAATTTCAGGATCATATTCTCCCCTCCTTACATATTGCTATAATCCACATGTAACACTATAGTATTGAATTTATCGATAAATCTATAACACTGCTGTTCAGATGTATTAATAGATACGGAAATATATATTACGAGATTATATAGTTGGCTTATTGTGTAGTATTTTTATAGTATTGTTTATTAATGTAGTATTGTATTACATATATCTATATCATTGTATTGTATTATTGTATTACATCGTATAATCTATATATATAATCGAGATGGGTTGATAGTAATAATAATAATAATAAGCGCAGAGACCAAACGGTTAGGAGAAGAAAGTTAAAATTTGGTACACAGTTAGGGTACGTCACTAGAACGCATACTAAGAAGGGATTTTCGAAATTCCACCCCAGGGGGTGAGGGAGAGGATTTAAGGCTTACCCTGAAGAACTCGGCTTCTATTGTTCTATTTTAGATGCGATTTTTTGCGTTTTTGACTGCGTTTTAGTAGGCTACCACATTTAGTAGGGTACCACGGGGAATGAAAGAAGTGTATTCATTAACAATGGAAGTGTTAACATGGAAGTGTTAAGAGAAAGCGGCGTGCAAGATTTACAGGCACAGATGCGGTTTGTTTTTGCGTTTTTGCGGGAAATCGAACATATTTTTAGACCAATGTAAAAATTCTCTAATTAGTCCGGAAACAGGAAACCTAATTCTTTCATTTTATGAAAACGGATAAGATTGGCTATAATGTAATTATCTTAATATTCGCTATCCTTACTTTTTGCCCGAGCAACGCCGGGCTCATCTGCTAGTTGTATAATATTTTAGAGTACACCATCTATGATATCGACATGCATACATTTTTCTGCATTTTTAGAGAATTGTTTGCTATAAAATTTAAGTTAAAATTTTCAAATTTTTATTTTAAATATTTGGGCTGCAATTTGAAAAATTGTAGACTATAAATCCTCATTATCGTCCGTTTGTCTTTCCTTAATCTCGAAAACGGGTTTAAATATACGAAAGACGAGACTAGATATGGAAACTCAAGGGGCATGATTCCCTGATTAACTATATATATGAACATCTGGTGAAAACCAGAAGTCACGCTATTGCAGTTCAAAATTTCCCTTTGGAAGAAGTTAGATAGATGATGGCATGACTGTTGCTAACAGGAAAAAGTGTGACGTACAGTACAGGGGTAAGACACTACTAATTTGAAATGGAGAGCATATATCTTAAATTTGAAAACTTTTTAAATATGATTAAAAATTGCAGCCCGGTATTGTGATTATGCCACAATAAATATTTGCTCGTTTTAATTAAATTATTTATAATTAATTAAAAAATAATCTATATCAACAATTGTCGTAATCATAATTTGCGAATTTTTTATATTAAAAAGGATTTAACTTTATCTAATTCTATTTAACGATTTTTTATATCATTATTGATTTAACATTTAAGATATTTTTATCTTCTGTTGCAGAAATGTTTCAAAAAGAAAATTTATTACATGGATTAAAGCTTCATTATTGTGAGATAAAATATATATTTTTTTCTTTTCAATTTTCTGCATAAGTTAATTATATTGACTTTGGAAGTGTGAACATTCTTATTATCAAGAAATCTATTTATTAAAAATTGTTAAAAAGTCATAAAATTTAAATATAAAAAAAAACTGTACTTTTTTTTCAAACTTAAAAATAAATAAATAAATATTAAATTATAATCCTTAAAAATTGAGTTGTGATTTTATGTTATTTAAGGTAAGCTTATAAGTTGTTACTTATAAAATTTCACGTTTAAAAAATATTTTATGAATTTAATAGGTTTTAAAATTTTATAAATAGCCATAATGGACCTTTACTTTTTTATATTTAACAATTATTTGTTGTAATTTATAAAATATATTCTGAAAAATTTCTGTTTTGTAAGAATTTCTTATGGATATTTTAAAGATTTACAAATGATTTGTTTATATTCGAAGAGTCACAAATGCCAAAGAATTACGCAGAACAAGAGGGCCAAACGGGGATTTACAAAGAGTAGAAGAGCCAGAAAGGCCATTTGATTCTGCTGACTCTTCTGCTCTATATAAAAAGTTCTCTATTGAGGTTCCTTGTAAGAGGACCATCAAGGCTACTTGTCTGAGATATTGAATTTACAATGGACTCAAAAACATTTGCTACAAATCATTAATTTCATTCAATTTCCTGTGTATTAGGAAAAATACTCTATTTCTGTGAAATTTTATTGTTTAAAATGTATAAAACAAATTTTTAAATTTATTGCATGTTGTAAATACACTGAGGACCTGAAAAAAATAAGTGTGCCGGGGCTTCATCGGATATCTGAAAGGCCTGACAGAGTTAAAATTACAAATGAATTGAGTTTTAAAGTTAAAAAATGTGTTAGAAAGGTTAAAGCTGTAATAATAAAGTGGATTTTTAGAGAGTTACAAACGTGAAATAGTTCACAAATGCGAAAATGATACATTAATGTCTCCGACATTAATCATAAATACATGAAAATATATATTACAGGAAACGTTTTTCCATTTAACATCATTCTTCAATAGCGAAAATCACATTACAGGATCGATAACATCTGTATTTGATGTATCTTAGTCGATATGCCTTTAAGTACTTGTCTATCATCAAGAGCAGGGGTTCCCAACCTTTTTCACGTATCGACCCCCTTTTAAGAAAAAGTTTTTTTATTTACCTCCTTCAATATTATATAATACATTATATGTATTATATAATATACTTATTTACGATTAAAAACTGTTAAATTTTTTATATTTTTAAATAAACTTTTATATTTGTAAAGTTTTATCGATTTCGTCAAACTTTCCTCGACCCCTAATGGATCAACACTGACTCCGTTGGGAAACCCTGATCAAGAGACATGTTTTATTCAACTATAATAATAAAAATAGTCAAAATAAATTCAAACTTTTCTTATTTATTGTCATAAATATTCGTAATATTTTTAAAATATTGATAAAATATCTTCAGACGAAGGATAAAGTTCGTAAAAAATGTTAAGTGTTGAAGGAGATTTTTGAACTATATTTTGATAATATGACGTAATAAAACTTTGCATATTATCAGATTATCCATTTAAAATATCGTAATTTATATGTAACTGTAATATTTATTGCATGCTTCTAAGATAAGTGTATGAATTACATATCTTATAATTGAAAATATCGACTTTTATAGTTGGAGAATTACACAGGATATGAATTTTCCACGGTAAAATGATCTAACTTCTTCTTATCTCATTAAACGAAGATAATATATAAGTTTTGTTGTAATTCCGTATTATGATGATAGGAAAATTTCAGTCATTTTATTTTATAGCTTCAAAAAATGTATACATTTACAAATAACTTTAATTGTAACTAAAATAACTTATAATTTTTTAAACTGTGTGAAAGTCGATAGAATAGTTTAAAATATTTTTATATCGAAAATAACCTTTAAAATGTTAAGTGCTTTTATAAATTTTCTTTAAATTTCTATACAGAATTTTATCGTTTTTAATTTAGGTCTAGATACAGTGTGGTTCAAAAGTCAGTTAACCTTTGTAAAGTACAAATTGCTGTTATTAAATATTTTATTACTTGCAAATTTTATATAAAAAAAATAAATTAAATAACATTTTTATTATTTAGTAAATAAATTACGAAGCTTTAACAAATTCATATTTATAGACATACTTAGAACACAGAAAACAAAATACGGTTAACTGACTTTTGGACCATACTGTGTTACAGACATTTTTCGGATTTTAAAAAAAAATTTTTTTAGAAGAAATCAAGATCAATGTTCAGGATTTATATATGACTTTATGACAATAAACGTAAGATTTATATGAAAAAAGACAATTTTTTATGATACTATAAAGATACCCGAATTTGTTCTGTTTAGTGAAGATGAAAATTGATTTTATTTAATTTTGGACCATACTGTGTTACAGACATTTTTCGGATTTTAAAAAAAAATTTTTTTAGAAGAAATCAAGATCAATGTTCAGGATTTATATATGACTTTATGACAATAAACGTAAGATTTATATGAAAAAAGACAATTTTTTATGATACTATAAAGATACCCGAATTTGTTCTGTTTAGTGAAGATGAAAATTGATTTTATTTAATTTAATTTTCTATATTTTACAATTAAAAATAATAAAACGATAAATTGTTATTTTATAAAATATATTATATTTAGAAATTATTTCTCCTAAGTGTTAGCCNTCATTTACAAAAAAATAAAATGTATATGCAGTATATATTGTCTGATAATAAATTTCTGATATAATTTTAGTATTTTATTCTTGTGGCTCCTGTGTTTATTGGCTCCCAAAAAGTTGATTGTTTGACTGCTGCCCCAAGGTTGACCTTCGGTTTAGAAACATCAATTTATACATGCATGCAAAATAATTCATGTACAAGATAATTTGCAAAGAAATTATTTGAATATTATTAAGTGTCTGTATTACACAACTTATTGTTTCAACACAGAAAATTTTCTATTTTGGATAGTATTTATATTGATTAAGCCTGACTAATACTATTTAAATCTAATGAAATTCTACTCAAAATTGAATTTTCAATTTCTAAACGTTGTAAATTTTTATTGATTTTTTTTCTTATAATTTTTAAAAAAATTTAATAAAATAAAGAACTGTTAATTCACTTAAAAACGTTTTACTAAAACTAAAAGATTTTCTTGACTATTTAAATCGTTAATTTGTAAGAATTTTCCCCAAAAATGTATAAAATTTATGAATTTTTAATCACATTTTGTGTAAAAGTTGTATAATCGACATTTAACTTACAGAATTCGTATTGGAAAAGTATGTGGAAAAGTTTCAACAATAACACTACAAATTAATCACATTTATTTTCTCAATCTAAGCCCTATTCTTTATTACGAATGATATTATAAGCGAATTGATTATGTTGAAGACAAGGAATTTATCAATCTCTCTTAGGATATGTATTATAATCAACAATAGGAATGTGTATTCATTTCTCATCAACACAAATTCTACAAATTAAATTCTACTGTAACAACAATTTAAAATGATTGTTTTTTTTTCTGTTCATTAAAATCTTAGATTTGTTCAGAAAATTGGAGTCGAGTTACTAAAATGTTTACTCTAAATTCAATTTTATTATATAAAATTATTATAAAATTAGTTATTCGAACTGTTTATTTTCTTCGTGAATTATTCTGATAGAATGAAATGAAATTGTTTATATATGTTTATTTATATAAGATAAACGTATCCCACATGTACTCTTTTACAAATTTTTTAATTTAATTCTTAAATATTTAATATTAATTCTAAATTCTAAATTAAATAGTTTACATAATCAAGTCTTGATACTATGGAAACGGCAAAAATATGGTTTTTTGAAACCGTTTTTCCCCCTCATAAAAATCGATGTTTTATGGACAAAAATAGAAAAAACTATAAATATTTTGGAGCAGAAAGTTTTTGTTAATAGCGTAAAATTATTTTGATGCTTGTTGATGTTCTCTCAGTGAAAATAAGCAAGCATTATTCGAACAATACTGCTTTTAAATCTATGTAAATAATTATTTTCCATTCTAGTTATAAATCTCAATAGGAAGAGGTATCATTTGTAAAACATATCTCTATCCAATGAATTCTTATCGTACCATTCTACGGATGTCGTGTTTGAAGTATAAAGAGTGGGAGCTTCAACTTAATGGATTGGATTAATGGAATATGACAACGTAATATTTGCGCCATTAGTCAAGAGGGATGCCTCCCGCGAGAAATTTCTAAGGAAAGTGACCACTATTCAGGTGATACGCATAAAGAAAACCCATAAAATTCTAGGTGGTCAGCCCGTTGAAGAGGCAAGAACCCGCAACCTCACCAAAGGGCTGTCTAATGTTCGCTGGTTTTATCTCTGTCAACTTAGTAAAAGATTTATTATTGAAATATAATGTTTCTCAGTAAAAACGAATACTATTTATAAGATTAGTATAACTGGAATTCATTGAAATAATAATATTATTGGAATATTAACTATCTCTTCCATTATATTTATTATTAAAATGGAATGTATCTCAGTGAAAACAATTGCCATTCGTGTAACAATACCATTGGAATTAGTACTATTCTACGAACGACATCTCTTTCATCTAAGATTTATTATTGAAATAGATTGTAACTCAATGGAAAGAGGTATTATTCGAGTTGAATGATATTCTCAGTGATGGAGATACCATTCTACTATTGAATGTTTGTTTTTATTATACGCACTTTAAGTGACAAATTTAATTTGTGAGTGATTTACAGCAGTGTTTCTCAACCTTTTTTGACCTGAGGATCTTTTTTGAGCTTACTATTTTTCTGTGGTCCCTCTAATAGTAGCTATAGGAAAAATGAAAAAATAAACATTTAAAACTATTAAATACTACTAAAATATAGGCTTATTCAATAGGCCTATATTTTAGTACCTATTAGGCCTACTATTATCTTCAATAGCACCTATTTAATACTATTAAATAAACGTCCTTAAAAGTATAATAATAAACATCCTTTAAAAAAACATGCTTTGCATACACATGTAAAATTCTACATGACATTCATTTACAAAAAAATAAAATGTATATGCAGTATATATTGTCTGATAATAAATTTCTGATATAATTTTAGTATTTTATTCTTGTGGCTCCTGTGTTTATTGGCTCCCAAAAAGTTGATTGTTTGACTGCTGCCCCAAGGTTGACCTTCGGTTTAGAAACATCAATTTATACATGCATGCAAAATAATTCATGTACAAGATAATTTGCAAAGAAATTATTTGAATATTATTAAGTGTCTGTATTACACAACTTATTGTTTCAACACAGAAAATTTTCTATTTTGGATAGTATTTATATTGATTAAGCCTGACTAATACTATTTAAATCTAATGAAATTCTACTCAAAATTGAATTTTCAATTTCTAAACGTTGTAAATTATCAATTCAATAATGTTGGGTATTTTAACCAATTTAAATGGATAAACTTTAGCAAATATTTTAAATTTATAAAAGAAAAACATCAAACATAATATTGTAATAATGATGTAAATATTAAACATAAATTTCTCTTTATTTGACATTATAAAAAAGCGTTTTGATAATTTTCTAGTAAATAATGTTAATAGTAAATTTATTTATTAAATTGAATTATATTTTTTTATTTTTAAAATATCTATATAATTTATTTCTAAGCGCTTAAAAATTTATTTTAAAGTGAATAAATATTTGGAGAAAAAACATATTAGGCATGAAAACGAAGGGATAGAAATGAATATAGTTAAGACGTGGGTAGTTAGTAAATACAAATATATCTTACAATTCTGAATAAATTACTTCAAAATATATATTTTGGAGATTTTTCAAAAATATTTACATATGTTCATTATTATATAAACATATTTATATATTCATAATATCAAAATTGAAAAGAATTTACATAATACATTTATAAGTAACAAGATTCAAATTGGACGACAATTATGTAATATAATAGTCATAGTTAATACTTTTATTTTTGTAAAAGGATTAATTTTTATTATAGATTTATTTTTCAGTCGACTGGAGAATAGCAAATTGAATCGATATACTGTTATGTATTGTGAGCGTAAGAAATAAGTTATTTAGAATAATCAATATTAATTTGTGGCTTGTTAGATTTTAATAGATTTTTAATTAAAATTTCTTGTTTATTTTGGGAAATATTTATGCCGTTATAAATACCCGTTTTTAATTAATATTTTCACTAATAAATGTGATAACTGTAACAGATTTTGAGAAGGTTTTGTTACGGGAAATTTGCGTTACGGAAGTGTGTACGGCCGTGCGCGTAACACACACACAGTTAGAATCAATGGAATGCGATTTATTGTATATTCTGCCACATGTCTAAATCAGTACTCCAGCAAACCGGAAATGCCCCCATTATTTGTCTCTCGCTTTGAAGACTTTTTAGTCGACGACGATTTCGTCGTCGTCTTGAGTTCTTACAGCAGTGGCGCATTTAGGATTTAATTTTGGGAGAAACTGAGTTGAACTAATAAAAAAATTTTTAATGCTAATTCAATAAAATTCCCACCTTATGTGACTGCTAATTTATAAGTAGTATAGAAATAGAAGACACGATACAATATAAATAAAAAATGAATTTTAATTAACAAAAGAAAATTTTTGGAAAATTTTCTAGTTTGTTTTTCTTTTTCTTTGGAGGGTGCCAGGGCCTTTTGGCCACCTCTATGTGCGCCACTGACTTGCAGCACACACTTTATAATTTGTTATTGAACAGTGTTAAATAAATCCGAAAAAGATCCGTGTGAGCTCACTCATTATTTCATATTTATTACCATTGCACATTGTTTAATAGAACGCCTTTAAAAAGGCTTAAATTAAACGAACAATTATTTATTGTGACATCGTCACAATTCCGGGCTGCAATTTTTAATCATATTTTTAATTTATTTAAAACATATGCTATCCACCTGAAATTAGCAGTGGCTTGCCCCTGTACATTATACGTTTTCTTTAACAATGGAATCGTGCCGGTTATCTATCTAACACCTTTCAGGGGGTTTGTAGAAATAACATGACTTTTGGTTTGTATTGGAAGTTGATTTGTAGTTAATTTGTAGTAAATTAATTGTAGTTAATTTGTAGTTAAATGGACCTCCAGCCCCTACGATTTTCATATCTGATCTCGTCTTTCATCTATCTAACTCCGTTCTCGAGATTAAGAAAAGTGAGTGGGAATCTAAATATGGAATGTCTGCTAGACTATAAGTAAGTTATAACTGTGTTAAGACATCTTCCGAAGCGATGCGCAGTCATGTCGCCCGAAAACTATGTCAAATAAACTGGGGATACCGAACCAAGGACGGGTTCGGATAAAGAAATTAGTCCAGAAAGAGAAGAGAAAGAAGACAAGTATAAGAATAGGTACTTTAAACAGCGGAACATTGAATGGGAAGAGTAGAGTTGTTGATCTCATGCAAAGAAGGAGAGTGAACATTTTGTGCCTGCAAGAGACAAGATGAAAAGGAAATAAAGCTATAGTACTTGGTGAAGGGTACAAGCTGTTTGTGAGTGGAGCGAATAAGGGAGGAAGGATTAGAGTTGGTATCGTAATTGATAAAGTTCTAAAAGATAGCCTGTGAGGTTAAACGAAGGTGTGATAGAATTATGAACGTTAAGTTGGACGTTGGTGGAATTTTCATTATGATTGGTGCGTGTATGCTCCCCAGCCAGGTAGTGGAGAAGAAGAAAAGACAGACTTTTGAACAGATCTTGACCAAGTTATAATGTGTGTTCCTATGAACGAGAGATTAATCTGTGGGGGCGATTTAAATGGTCATGTTGTGAAGAGGAAGAATTCGGAAAGAAGTGCTCTTGGGAGGTGGAGTGTGGAAGAAAGGAATGGAGAGGAAGAAACACTAGTCGATCATGCTGTGGCTTTTGACTTTGCGCTAGTTAACACCTACTTTGAGAAAAAAATGAATCAACTGGTATATGAGTGGAGGTAGATCCAGCTATATTGATTTTTTTCTTGTGCCGCAGGAGACATCTGAGTGAAGTAAGAAACAGTAAGGTGTTAAATGGAGAAAGTGTTGCTGCACAACATAGAGCTTTCCTGGTGGATTGTGACTTTCTTATGGGTGATTGTAAAAATTCTGTTAGCAGATTGAACACAGGATCAAATGGTGGAGATTGAAAGAAAAGGAGTTAAGGAAAGAGTTTAAGGTAAAAGGGTTAAAAGAAATCCGGTTCCTGGATGATGTGCAAACATGATGGTTGCTGAATAGTAATTGCATTTTGAAAGTTGGAGAAGAAGTTTTTGAAAAAACTTCAGGAAAGAGATCACCAGAAGGAAAGGAATTTTAGTGGTGGAATGCTGAGGTACAATCCGCAGTTAAACAAAAGAAAGAGACAAAGAAAAAGTGGGATTTGATGGAAAGGCCTGAAGATAAAGAAACTTACCATTTGCAAATAAAATGACTAAAAAGGCGTGGCTATTGCGAAATAAAAGGCTTTACGAGAGGCTTATAAAGTTTTCGAAAGGAAAGGTGGTGAAAGGCAGTTGATGAGAATTGTCAAAGCAAGAGATAAGGCATCAAAAGATTTTACCTCCTATTAAACTGATTAAAGAAATTAAAGAAGTGGTATTACATGATTACGAAAGGGTCAAGGAAAGATGGAAAGTATATTTTAACAATTTACTAAATGAATAAAACCCCAGAACTTTATACGAGAATGGAGAGACAAATGAAGGAGTGGTGCAAGATATTAGCAGAGAAGTGGAAAGTGTGTTTAGGAAAATGAAGAAGAAAGAAGCAGTAGGCAATGATAGGATTCCGGTTGACGTTAGGAGAGGTTTGGCTAAGAACGGAATTGATATCCTCTGGGACCTTATGAAGAAACTCTGGCAGCAGAAGATCCCAGATGAATGGAGGAAAAGCATTCTTGTGCCGATCTTTAAAGGTAAAGGGGATGTACAGAATTGCGGAAATTACAGAGGTATAAATATATTGTTCCATACTATGAAAATTTGGGAGAAAATCGTAGAAAGAAGGGTTAGGCAAGAATCTGAGATTGGAGAGAAACAGTTTGGTTTTTTGCCGGGAAGAGTATGACTGATGCTGTCTTTGCTCTAAAACAGCTGATGGAAAGGCAGATTAATAAGCTTTTAGCAATTTTGTTAAGCAATTTGGTTCAAATCTTTTATCAAAATATGTGTAATTCTTTAGTTATTTGCTTAAACATCCAGCGGAGGAGTAAAAACCATTCTTACCGTTTTTAAGATGGTTAGTCCCTGCTAAATTTAATGGTTGATTGAAAGTGGAAGATGGAATGAGATAAATAGGTACAGGGTTTTTCTATTCCTCTTAAAATAAGTAAGAACCAAACTATTACATTCATAAAAGCTATATTTTCCGTATATACTTCTAACAAAGTAAGTTGAGTCTCCTAAAAATGTCACCAACACACTCTTTAGATGCCAATACTCCTCAATATCACACGAATATAAATCTTTTATATAATGGTTGTAGAGTTGTAAAACGAATCTTAAATTTTTAAAATGTGTTTTCGTACTTCTCCCAAAAAATTCCTGCCATTTTCTCTCATATATCCTAGTCTAATTTTAAGCCAGATTATGCAATTGAGAAAGAAATATCATTTATCAGATCTAGGGTAGGTATTTACAACAGAAAATGCAAGTAATTGTTCATTTAAATTTGATATTTATATATTTTTATTAAGCATATTATAAAAGAATCGGTTCTTAATAATATAACGTATTGTACCATATTGTAACCTTGTATTTTTATTTGAGTTACTTATCTTTTATATACTAATCTTCTTAACCTGGGTGCTCGCACCCCAGGTTAAGAAGATTAGTATATAGAAGATAAGTTTTTAATACAATGAATGTGGCCTTTTTTGTTTTGTATTTCTAAAAAAATGTTTTAATATTATTGTCCGGAAACAATTAAACAATTTAATTGTTTTAGTTTTTACTTTTCTAAAAATAAAGAAAACTTTAAGGCGTTTTATTAGGTTAATTGCCTGTAATGAATATACAGAAAATTTCGAAAGTTTTTCTTCGTTATTTAATTTTATTCAATAAAATTTTTTCATTTATTAAATGTAATTATTTTTATTTGTGTTAATAAGAATAATTTATTTGATGATTGTTATGATTATAAACATTTATATCAATATTACACGTGTTTGTATTCTAGAAAAAGGTCTTACCTAACAATATCAAAAATAGAACACAATAGACTTTAGAACGATAATATTTTACGAATTTTTATCATTTTAATCTATTGTCGATCTTAATGAGCCTGAATTAGCATTTTTGGGCGAGTTCCAGCATCAATATCCATCCAAATCTTGTTTCACTTTATAGTTTAGAATTTAAATATCGGCAAATAATCTATTGAGTTATCTGGGGATATTGCAAATTTTTACATCAATTTACCGTTTTTTAATGATCTGTTTAGTATAGAATAAATAATTAAATAACCAAAGATGCTTAACTTAAAATTTACTTTATTCAATCATTGACTGAATAGCATTAAGGAAAATATTGACACATAATTTAAGGATATCTTTAATAACATTTGTAAATAACCATTAAACTACTTTAAGTTGTAGTTTATTAAATTTTCACAATTTTAAATTAAATATATTTAAATAAAATCAATTCTTTTTTAAATTATTGAATCTCATACAATTCTATAACACTTTTGATTAAATTTAATAATTAAATTTGATGTTTAACAATTGTATTACTGTTCAAATTATCTTAACGGTAAAGATTAGGAATTTTTTCCCCAAAAATTCTACGGGTTAACTGAAATCAGTACACAGTACATTTAGCTGTAGTTTGTCATTTTAAAATCTAAATAATCTAATGTTATTCCTTTCAACTCTCAATTCGATTACATAAATTTGATTCACTTTTACTCAAAATTTCAATTGAATCATTTCCATTCATAAGAACGTTTCTCTGTAATTCCTCTCTTTAATTTGGCTCAATGCTATTTCATTCATTAAACTGTTTATTCTGTATAATGAATTTATCTATTATTATAAAGATAACGAAGAATAGTAATTAACTATCGTTGACTCATGGATAGTTAATTAGCGTTGTTTTATTTAAAATACATGTTTATCATTAAGACACTGTTTACATGCGTTTAAATTAGCAATATATGAGCATACATATGCAAAATACTGTTTATGTACCGCTATATGCACGTTAAAATTTCTGAAATATGCATTGTGTGGGTGAAGAGCCCCAGTAATTTTCATTAAAATTTGTAGCTTAGAATTCATACGTAGAGTACTTTACTGTACTTCTGTCTGTTAACAAATCTTACTACGTTTATTTCGTCATACTTTTCAGGTCGAGGAGATAAACACGCGACAATAGGTGGAATAAAGGATTTGAAAATAATGACGTCATAAAACACGTATTAGAATAATGTTTTATGTGGGAGGTACGCAATTAAGTCAGTTACGAAGAAAATCTCATGCTCAATAAAATTTTATAATTTTCTACGCTATCTAATCATCGTTATTGAAATTATTTCTATACATATAATTGTTTACAAGATGTCTGATGATTACTAAGTCAACCAGTTTCCACCTTCCTCGTCCTGTAGTGACGTCACTGCTGTATAGACCAGCTGGGCGCGGTCGAAAGATCAGTAAATCACATGACCAACTTAGTGCTACAAGTCTATCTATCTATCTATCTAGCAGTATAATGTGGTGTTACAGTAAATATTCTAGAAAAATTATTCACACAAGATATCTCATATATCATTATAATACAATCATATTTTGCATTTCGCTTAAACTTTACACATTAATATAGAGTAAAATTTTGCTTTTTTTTCGAGATTATATAATAATACTAGCAAAGTTAAGTATTTGTATTTCTTTAATGAGTTCTTCGAATTTTCGGCAGAAGGTTTAGTGTATGTTTTTCGTGCTGGGTATCATTGGATCAGGCAGATCGCCCCGAGTAATTCGGTAGGCAATTTATTTATCTGGGTTGATTAAGGGGGGGAGTAATTCGAACTTTAACTTTCGGATTTTCGGTCGAGTCTAGTGGGCGGGAGGTTAAATTCTCGGGGGCATTACTAGGGGATTTTACGTAGGGTGGTGTAATGTTCTAGTTCTGTAAGTGTGGTGGGGTTAGGTTGATTATTAGCTGAGTTACAGCAATTTTAATTTCGCCCTATCTCTTAATATGGGATTTTTAAATCTTCGAAATTTCCGTTAAAAATGTATTTTCAACGGTTAACGGTCGATCGGATAAGGGTTAACGGCCCTAACTGTCATTGCAAAGGTTTTAACGGTGGTTTAAACTTTTTTCCGTTGCACCTGATTTCGGTATATTTCGATCGTTTTAGTTTTTCCATTGTTACAACTGACTTTCTGGTTTTCATTGTCTTAACTTTTTAGTGACCGTTTGGGTTTATTCTGGCTAACTTGCTTTCGCGGTATTAGAGGGTTACTGGTAAGGTTAACGGGGTGTCCTGGCCACTTACAGTTGGCCACGGCCTATGTATTAGTGTAAGTTAGTTGATAAGTTTCGTGTATTTTGGGGTAGGTTTGTTGTTCAGTCTACAGGTTTATCGGGTTTACTGTCTGGTTAGATGGATCCTGGAGGCGATAACAACACCAGAGATGATGGTTCGATAGCGGAGGTGTCGCTGGAACCACTTGAGGACCAGGTTCTGAAGGAAGCTTCTGTTCTGTTAGGAAAGATTATAGAAATCTGTCCGGTTTCTGGAAGAAATGCTCCAAACAGTAAAGTTAGAGGCGAAATCCGTGATGTGGTTTCAAAACTTCATGGATGCATACACCAACTCTATGGGGTCCTGAGGGAACTTAAAAACCAAAGGATCGACTCTAGACCTACATTGGTCACACCAGCAATAAAAAGCTATGCTGAGGCCGTAAAGGCCCCAAGCAATCCCAGTGTTACCACAAGAAATATTACTAAAACCATCAATAAGAAAATTAACAAGGAAGGGACAGGAGAAAAAGTTGCATTACTACTATACCCGCAAGAGGCGAGAGAGGGTATTTCCACGGACATGAAAGAGATCACTCAGATACTGAAAGAAAAAATAGAGCCAAACAAATTGGGTATAGGGGTCCGCTTCAATAGAGGGGTGAGCGGCAACGGGATATGTATCAAAGTTTCCTCGTGCAAAGACAGGGAGAAATTAAAGAGTGCTGTTGAAAAAATTCCAGAACTGGCAACCAAAGTCAGGACTAAGGTTGCAGAGGGAAGACGTCCAAAAGTCATAATGATAAACGTAGAGGAGAAGGTGGTATTATGGAACCCCAATTACATTTTAGTGAATTGTAAACAAGGTATCATAACTACACCCACATTTATGGAATTATGGTATTTATGGTATTATGGAACCCCAATTACATTTTAGTGAATTGTAAACAAGGTATCATAACTACACCAACATTTTTTGTGCGAAAAGTACTGGTAACTAGTAAACTAAATGTTCCTAATTGGATTTTTCGCTAGTGTATTATAAGTATGGTTTTTGAAGGCTTTTGTACAAAAAGTCCGAAAGTAGGCTTAGAAAAAATCGGGTGGTAATATTNAATCAATTGTGCCGCCATGTTACCGGAGGTAGTTCAGCACTGAGCGATATGAAAATATAAGCATTTTGGCTTAACGAAGACCATTCACTGTGATATAAAGCAAAATGCATGGTCAAAATAGAATACACCCTTTGTATTTATATCTTTGTACAACTTGTAAAGTTTGTTTTTTAGTCATATGGTATATTGGAGTGCAGTTCAGATATACTGTACCGTACAGTATGTGTTGCTCATGTGCGTTTTGCTCGGCGCCATATTTGTGACGTTTTCGTTACCTTTTAATCTCATCTGATACACGACAGAGTAACCAAACTTTAAATGGGGAAAGCGTAAACTTTGCTAACTAAGCTTTGAGTGGATCACGTAACGAATTATTACGGTGTAAGCAGATTTTAAAACAGAATAAAACAAATTCGAAAGTTACAAACGAAAAAAATAATTACAACACAGCTATGCAATAGTCAATAAAATGATCATAAAACGTACAGTACATTTTTAGTCATTACAACGATACATTAATCAAGTATCATAGTTTGTTTTAATGTATTGTACTTAAATTTCTCTTGTTAGGAAAGGTACGTTCTGAAGAACTCTCTCCCACAACCCTTAGATAAACCCAGCCATTTTTCACAAAATTGAGCTGTAAGTGATTTCTGTGTAGAGGACGTGGTTGCTGTAGCATCAAATGCAGTGTGTAGCGTCTTTGTAATCCAAAAACGATAATTGGTAGACGAACGTACAGCAATTGGTTAGAAAACGTTACGTTTTATTTAAAAATTTCTAGTTCAAATGCATTTCAGGTTGGCTTATATTCCCAACCCCTCTTCAGTGCTGTTAAAATTACACAAAAAATTAAGGTTAGTTTAACGACATTGGTGAGTAGGAACATAACTAAAACGCGAGGTGATGATAACATAAAATGCTTACTTTTTATACAATGGTACAGCATAGATGTATTTTACAAAATTTTAATTACATAGTAGTATGGTTGTAACCTATGATATGGAAAAAGTGGTATAAGGAGGAGGCTGTTTAACACATTATTTATATGAAACGTATAACATAGTATATAAATTAAAAAAAATATCAATACACACTTACATTTTAGTTAAAATGCGTTATCTCCGATACAAAAAGTACATAGTACAAAAATTAACAACTGGTGCCATCCGGTGCCCACCGAGCAACAGAATACCGACAAGTATAAGAGTTAAAAATTATTAAGATAAGATGTCGTTATATTTTATCTTCGGCCATGAACTACGATCTTTTAAGAACGATTCGAGTCATCTTCATATGGATCAACTCCACTATAGATTAAAATTTTACTTTTGCACCAGTCGGCGTCTTGACTAGTAAGAATTGTTAATTAAATAACTTATTAAAAATATCCTGCAATTAGTTGCGTAACTTTTCCGACTGTTATGAGATCTTAATTAAATCATAAATTTTATATTATTAAACATAAATAAATTGTGTGTGANTAACTTATGTCTGTCGAGACCAAAATTTAAAAAACGTGAACATCACACAGATTAATATGTACCCCTAAGTCTCTGGAACGGAATACATGCACCAGTGAACCTACAACTACGCGATTTATATTTTAAAAATAATTAAATTCACTTAGCATTCAAAACTTGTGAATTTTGAAAAAAACAAATTTACTGATTAAATACGGACAACCGTTTAACTGAAGTAAAATTGGTTTTCCCCTTGCTATGGATGTCTGCCTAGTTCAGTTTAGCCACATTCCTCTACAGTTCGCCTTTATTATCAGTTCGAAATAAGGTGGTTCCATAATACCCGCAGTGTTCCATAATACCACCTTCTCCTCTACCAAATTACATCGAGGAGGAAACTATTACAAAAATACTTTACGAGCAAAACCAGATTTGGCCAGAAACAAGTTTAGATAATTTTCAACAAAAGTGTAAACTCATCACAACCCTTAAAAAGGGCAACGTTAGAGATGGTTGTAGGCATGTGATATTGGGTGTGACGCCTCTTATCAGGAAAATTCTGGTTTCAAATAAACATGTAGCTCTGGCCTGGAGCAGTGTCAAGGTTGATGACTTTGTTCACATATATGCTTTAAGTGCAGTGCAACAACCATTTTTTCGCACGGGAGTGTCGGAATCGACAGCGGTGTAGCCACTGTACGGGTGAACACCGCTACATCGAACGCAAAAACAAAGTCAAGGGGCCATCATGTGTGAATTGCCAAGAGGCTAATGAAAACTTGCAGGTGGTAAAAGGTACAATACAAGTCACAACGCATTTCAGGCAAGGTGCCCAGTTTTACAGAAAATAAAAATGGCTGTAATCATGCAAACAAATTATGGAAACTAAAGCAAATAGCAGTCCAAATACTGATCTTACCATATAACCATCCTGCAGTCATCATCAGTTCAATCAACAATTGCACTCTGGCCATAACCTTACTATACTTCAAATCAACTTGCAAAAGTGCAAGGCTGCTACGTCACAGTTACTAACTGAAATCCAGCAGAAGAAAATTGATATTGTTACAATGCAAGAGCCGTATACCCTTCATGGTAAACCAGCACTACTGCGGAATTATAAAGTCATTTATCCCCAAAATCCAGGTCAAACCTTAACTGCTGTGGTCATAGCGAATCATCACATTAACGCCCAATTCGTATCAAATTATAGCAACCGGAACCAGTGTACCATTCAAATTGAGGCTGAGGATTTTCATTGTCACATTATCTCTGTCTATTTTCCTCCTTCCGAGGATATCGAGCCTCTCTTGGATAACCTTACTGAGACAATTAGGCAAATTCCACAGACAAACATATTTATAGCTGGAGACTTTAATGCTAAGTCCCCCATCTGGTTTGCTCCCAGGGAGCAAACCAGATGGCCAGGCAGTATGGGAGTTTTTAGAAGAACAGCGACTATACTCATTGAACACCAGCGACCTCCCTACATACTTTTCGACAACCGGAAAAAGCTGGATCGATGTTTGCGTTGCCAGTAGCTCCCTTTTAGGCGACATTGGCACTTGTTATACCATCGACCAGGTCACGGGGAGTGATCACCATTACATCAGAGCAGAAATTGCACATATTATCCGGCCTGCTAACGTGACTGAGAAAAAGCGAACAGACTGGGAACTATACGAACACATCATCCAAGAAATCTGGAAACCAAGACCATTCATTGGTCTGAAAAGCAAAGATATACTAATAGAAGAACTTAATGATGTCCTATATGAGGCCTACACGAGAGCAACCACCGTTAAAGTTCATAATAGTGAAGTTCCCTGGTGGAATATTAAGTTACAAAAAACGAGACAGAATGTGAGGAAAAAAAAGGGCCTATCGGAAAACTTCAGATCCTACACAGACGGAGGCCCTCCGCAAGGAGTATAGTAGAGCACAGAAAGAGTATAAGAAACTCATCAATAACAGCAGAACCAATTCATGGAAAGAGTTCTGCAAAACTAGTGGCAACCAAAATCCACGGAGTAAACCCTTTAAAGTGGTTTTTAATAAATATAAACATTCTCAGGTACTAACCACAGTAAGAAAAGGATACGGAAACTTTACAAAGACAATTACAGAAACTTACGATTATCTACTGTCTGAGCTCTTTCCTACAGACCAGATGGAAACAGTCAATCACTATTATGCGACCGTGAGGGAGAAGTGCACACTTCTCCCTCACGACCCACTGTGCGGCGTCTTGACTAGTAAGAATTGTTAATTAAATAACTTATTAAAAGTATCCTGCAATTAGTTGCATAACTTTCCCGACTGTTATGAGATTTTAATTAAATAATAAATTTTATATTATTAAACATAAATAAATTTGTGTGACACCATTATTTATGAGATTTTGTTATAAAAAACTTTGTATATTTTTAGTTATTATAAAATGGCAAAAAACTTAATTTTTAGGGTAGGGATGAATTTTATAAAAAATTGTAAATGTTAATAACGAGTAAATTCTGCATTAAGTCCGACCATACTCGAAGTATGATCCACCATCCCCTCGATCCCCTTAATAAACAAACCTCTTTAAAAAATTTGTAAATTTTCAAGAAAAGTTAGGGGAATTATTAATTAAGCTTCAAATTGGATGAACAAAATTGTGCCCATTACACATACACACGTTCATGCATATAGAAAAAGCCTGATTTTTTTTTTGTTTTTTTTTTACATTTCTCGACCTTTCAAAGTTTCCTGAGTCCAAAAATATAAAAATGTTTCAATAGTTTTCCTCTGACATATATAACAGAGCCGGAAAAATAAAATGCATGTTTTGACATCTTTAAACGTAATAAACATTCAGACGCAAGCCAAACTATATACACCTCCACGAATAGCACGGCACAACAAAGGCGAAGGAAGTGGTGCAATGACATTTGGTCACGTGAGATGACGTTCATGTAAGTTCATATTTTTGCTTATACCCTGTACAAGTGATGAGAAATAAATAAACGCTATTTTAAGTTATTAACTAATTATAAATTTACAAGTTAGTGTTGAAAGTGATATCACGAACTTTGCTAAAGTTAGTTTCAGTACAACTAGAACTTAAGTATGATCAATTGCTATTTTGGTTCATTTTGATGCTTTATATTGCGCTGATGTAAACTCTTCTACATTCTTTATTAGCAATTCAGCATTAGTTTTTGCTATTTTATTCATATTGTTGACTGGACCGATAACGGAATCTTTTCTGCATGTTCTATAAGCAGAAATTTAACTACTTTTAGAAATTAGCACCTTAGATTAAATTAAACATTATATTTACACAGTTTTTTGAGATATTTAAATTTAATATTACTAAATTAATAAATATAACGACATTTACAATAACTTTATTACAATTAATTCAAAAGATTTTGGGTGTTTGAAACATAAAAAATTTCCATGGCGACGTTGAATTTTTGTGCGCTCATCTATATTGGATGGAAGAATGATATTTCTCGTGTGAACTAATCGGACAACCTTAATTTGATCCAATTGGACCCAAATCGTTCTTATATCTAGATTATAAGGAGAAAACATGGATAGAAATTTGGAACTTATTTATTATATTACTAGCAGGTAGGCCGGGCAAAAATAACGATAGGGAAGATTATTACGTTATAGTCAACCTTATCCGTTTTCACAGAATGCAAGAATTGAGTCCCCCTGTTTCTGGACTGATTAGAGAATTTTTATATGGGTCTAAATAATATGTTTGATTTCCCGCAAAAACGAAAAAACTACATCTGCGTTTTGTACGTCGCTTTCTCTTAACAATTTCATTGTTACGTAACACTTCCATTGTTGATGGAAGTGTTAAGCCTTAATCCTGTCTCTCTCCACCGTCGGGAGGAATTTCGAAAAATCCCTTCTTAGTGCGTGTTCTCGTAACGTACCCTAACTGTGTACCAAATTTTAACTTTCAACTCCTAACCATAATGTATATAGAAGTATATAACTTCTTCCATAATGTATATAGAAGCCTTAATCCTGTCTCTCTCCCCCGTGGAAAGGAATTTCGAAAAATCCCTTCTTAGTGTGNTCTTGACTAGTAAGAATTGTTAATTAAATAACTTATTAAAAGTATCCTGCAATTAGTTGCATAACTTTCCCGACTGTTATGAGATTTTAATTAAATAATAAATTTTATATTATTAAACATAAATAAATTTGTGTGACACCATTATTTATGAGATTTTGTTATAAAAAACTTTTTATATTTTTAGTTATTATAAAATGGCAAAAAACTTAATTTTTAGGGAAGAGATGAATTTTATAAAATATTGTAAATGTTAATAACGAGTAAATTCTGCATTAAGTCCGACCATACTCGAAGTATCATCCACCATCCCCTCGATCCTCTTAATAAACAAACCTCCCTAAAAAATTTGTAAATTTTCAAGAAAAGTTAGGGGAATTATTAATTAAGCTTCAAATTGGATGAACAAAATTGTGCCCATTACACGTAGACACGTGCATACATACAGAAAAAGCCTTAAATTTTTTTTTGTCTTTTTTTTGCATTTCTCGACCTTTCAAGGTTTCCTGAGTCCAAAAATATAAAAATATTCCAATAGTTTTCCTCTGACATATATAATAAAGCCGGAAAAGTAAAATGCATGTTTTGACATCTTTAAACGTAATAAACATTCAGACGGAAGCCAAACTATATACACCTTCACGAATAGCACGGCACAACTAAGGCGAAGGAAGTGGTGCAATGACATTTGGTCACGTGAGATGACGTTCATGTAAGTTCATATTTTTGNTTTATTTTATTTATATACAATTTTTTGCAAGATGCTTGAGAATGAGTAAATTAACCTAGTTCCCCTTTGTCCTAGTTATGTTACTGGTCTAGTCATATATTTTTGTTTATAACCCTAATGATGAGAAATGAATAAATGCTGTTATTAAGTTATTAGCTAATTACAGATTTAGTATCATAGTTGATGATAATGTTTCATTCCAAACTGATATCATGAACATTACTAAATTTAGTTTCAGTGCCCAACTAGAACTTAAAATTGTTATTTTGGCTTATTTTGATGCTTCATGTTGTGCTGATGTAAGGATGTTTCAATGTGCTGAGATAACTGAAACTATTTTTTAGCATGAAATGATTTGTGGCATACATTACAATAAAGACTTTCTATCTATTTTAAATGTCTAGGATCCAAACTCTATATATTTTCTTAGCAATTCAGTATTAGTATTTGCTGCTTTATCCATATAATTGATTGAATCAAACTCAATATAAAGAAACTTTATCATGCATACTCCATATGTGGAAGTTTGACTACTTCATTCATAAGAAATTATCATCCTTATATTTAATTAACTATATTTACACAACTTTTGAATGATTTAAATTTAACACTATTACATTAACAAATATAACATTTACAATAATTTTAATACAATTAATTCAAAACATTTTAGGTGTTTGAAAAATAAAAAATTTCCATGCCGACGTCGAATTTTTGTGCGCTCATCTATATTGGATGGAAGAATGATATTTCTCGTGTGAACTAATCGGAAACCTTAATTTGATCCAATTGGACCCAAATCGTGCTTATATCGAGATTATAAGGAAAAAACATGCATAGAAATTCGGAACTTATTTATTACGTTATATAAAATGTATACAGAAAAATCTTTTTGATTTTTTGTTGAATATTTGTTTATTTTGANTACGAGCAAAACCAGATTTGGCCAGAAACAAGTTTAGATAATTTTCAACAAAAGTGTAAACTCATCACAACCCTTAAAAAGGGCAACGTTAGAGATGGTTGTAGGCATGTGATATTGGGTGTGACGCCTCTTATCAGGAAAATTCTGGTTTCAAATAAACATGTAGCTCTGGCCTGGAGCAGTGTCAAGGTTGATGACTTTGTTCACATATATGCTTTAAGTGCAGTGCAACAACCATTTTTTCGCACGGGAGTGTCGGAATCGACAGCGGTGTAGCCACTGTACGGGTGAACACCGCTACATCGAACGCAAAAACAAAGTCAAGGGGCCATCATGTGTGAATTGCCAAGAGGCTAATGAAAACTTGCAGGTGGTAAAAGGTACAATACAAGTCACAACGCATTTCAGGCAAGGTGCCCAGTTTTACAGAAAATAAAAATGGCTGTAATCATGCAAACAAATTATGGAAACTAAAGCAAATAGCAGTCCAAATACTGATCTTACCATATAACCATCCTGCAGTCATCATCAGTTCAATCAACAATTGCACTCTGGCCATAACCTTACTATACTTCAAATCAACTTGCAAAAGTGCAAGGCTGCTACGTCACAGTTACTAACTGAAATCCAGCAGAAGAAAATTGATATTGTTACAATGCAAGAGCCGTATACCCTTCATGGTAAACCAGCACTACTGCGGAATTATAAAGTCATTTATCCCCAAAATCCAGGTCAAACCTTAACTGCTGTGGTCATAGCGAATCATCACATTAACGCCCAATTCGTATCAAATTATAGCAACCGGAACCAGTGTACCATTCAAATTGAGGCTGAGGATTTTCATTGTCACATTATCTCTGTCTATTTTCCTCCTTCCGAGGATATCGAGCCTCTCTTGGATAACCTTACTGAGACAATTAGGCAAATTCCACAGACAAACATATTTATAGCTGGAGACTTTAATGCTAAGTCCCCCATCTGGTTTGCTCCCAGGGAGCAAACCAGATGGCCAGGCAGTATGGGAGTTTTTAGAAGAACAGCGACTATACTCATTGAACACCAGCGACCTCCCTACATACTTTTCGACAACCGGAAAAAGCTGGATCGATGTTTGCGTTGCCAGTAGCTCCCTTTTAGGCGACATTGGCACTTGTTATACCATCGACCAGGTCACGGGGAGTGATCACCATTACATCAGAGCAGAAATTGCACATATTATCCGGCCTGCTAACGTGACTGAGAAAAAGCGAACAGACTGGGAACTATACGAACACATCATCCAAGAAATCTGGAAACCAAGACCATTCATTGGTCTGAAAAGCAAAGATATACTAATAGAAGAACTTAATGATGTCCTATATGAGGCCTACACGAGAGCAACCACCGTTAAAGTTCATAATAGTGAAGTTCCCTGGTGGAATATTAAGTTACAAAAAACGAGACAGAATGTGAGGAAAAAAAAGGGCCTATCGGAAAACTTCAGATCCTACACAGACGGAGGCCCTCCGCAAGGAGTATAGTAGAGCACAGAAAGAGTATAAGAAACTCATCAATAACAGCAGAACCAATTCATGGAAAGAGTTCTGCAAAACTAGTGGCAACCAAAATCCACGGAGTAAACCCTTTAAAGTGGTTTTTAATAAATATAAACATTCTCAGGTACTAACCACAGTAAGAAAAGGATACGGAAACTTTACAAAGACAATTACAGAAACTTACGATTATCTACTGTCTGAGCTCTTTCCTACAGACCAGATGGAAACAGTCAATCACTATTATGCGACCGTGAGGGAGAAGTGCACACTTCTCCCTCACGACCCACTGTGCGGCGTCTTGACTAGTAAGAATTGTTAATTAAATAACTTATTAAAAGTATCCTGCAATTAGTTGCATAACTTTCCCGACTGTTATGAGATTTTAATTAAATAATAAATTTTATATTATTAAACATAAATAAATTTGTGTGACACCATTATTTATGAGATTTTGTTATAAAAAACTTTTTATATTTTTAGTTATTATAAAATGGCAAAAAACTTAATTTTTAGGGAAGAGATGAATTTTATAAAATATTGTAAATGTTAATAACGAGTAAATTCTGCATTAAGTCCGACCATACTCGAAGTATCATCCACCATCCCCTCGATCCTCTTAATAAACAAACCTCCCTAAAAAATTTGTAAATTTTCAAGAAAAGTTAGGGGAATTATTAATTAAGCTTCAAATTGGATGAACAAAATTGTGCCCATTACACGTAGACACGTGCATACATACAGAAAAAGCCTTAAATTTTTTTTTGTCTTTTTTTTGCATTTCTCGACCTTTCAAGGTTTCCTGAGTCCAAAAATATAAAAATATTCCAATAGTTTTCCTCTGACATATATAATAAAGCCGGAAAAGTAAAATGCATGTTTTGACATCTTTAAACGTAATAAACATTCAGACGGAAGCCAAACTATATACACCTTCACGAATAGCACGGCACAACAAAGGCGAAGGAAGTGGTGCAATGACATTTGGTCACGTGAGATGACGTTCATGTAAGTTCATATTTTTGTTTATACCCTGTACAAGTGATGAGAAATAAATAAACGCCATTTTAAGTTATTAACTAATTATAAATTTAGTGTTGAAAGTGATATCACGAACTTTGCTAAAGTTAGTTTCAGAACAACTAGAACTTAAATATGATCAATTGCTATTTTGGCTCATTTTGATGCTTTATATTGCGCTGATGTAAACTTTTCTACATTTTTTATTAGCAATTCAGCATTAGTTTTTGCTATTTTATTCATATTGTTGATAACGGAATCTTTTCTGCATGTTCTATAAGCAGAAATTTAACTACTTTTAGAAATTTGCTCCTTAGATTAAATTAAACATTATATTTATATTTTGAGATATTTAAATTTAATATTACTAAATTAATAAATATAACGAGATTTACAATAATTTTAATACAATTAATTCAAAACATTTTAGGTGTTTGAAAAATAAAAAATTTCCATGCCGACGTCGAATTTTTGTGCGCTCATCTATATTGGATGGAAGAATGATATTTCTCGTGTGAACTAATCGGAAACCTTAATTTGATCCAATTGGACCCAAATCGTGCTTATATCGAGATTATAAGGAAAAAACATGCATAGAAATTCGGAACTTATTTATTACGTTATATAAAATGTATACAGAAAAATCTTTTTGATTTTTTGTTGAATATTTGTTTATTTTGAAAATTGCTATCAAGACGATAAAAAATAGAAAATAACATTGACTTTTGTAACTAAAAGTAAAAAATAAATAAATAAAACTTAGTGTAAATAACCATAAAAATGTAAACATTGAATTATCAACATGGCGAACGCTCAAAGAACTGAGCTAAATCATTAATTACGTGAAGAATTCACAGAAGTTCAATTTAAACATAAATAATAGCAAGGACCAACCAACAAATTTGTTTACTATATCGAAAGTTTACTATATCGGATGGTTACTATGTTAAAAGTTCATTGTATTATATTATTAAAGAATATAATTGAGAATTTATTCACATTTAATTCAGATGCAGTTGAATTAAAGATAACAACAAATTCACGAATTAAAATATAATTTACTGCAAACTATATTTTAAGACGAATAAATTACATTTCTTGAAAGGTTTGCTTTAAACATGTCACTTCAATAAAAAAAAATCTTTTAAACAAATCTTTTCGTTTTCCATCCTACAAATTTCTGATTTATACAGAAAAGATATTCACGGAATTTAGAATAAAAGTTTTATATTTCACTTCAAATTCCACTTTAACGTGAGTTTAAAAAATAAATTGAACATTTTCAAGATGAATTTGATAATTAACAAGAGATTGTATTTATTAAAATACCAAAACCAAGATATTTATTAAAATACCTTGGTTTCTATAAATAGTAAATACCTATTACCTAATTATACCTAATTATAAATAATAAATACCTAATAAATAAATACCTATTCTATTCAATAAATGCCAAATTATTTTGTAACAATCGTAATTAAATCACGGAACTATCTACGCTCCTATCCCTAACAATAGAGATGGAGAAACACTTTTATACAGTAAATTGTTGATGTATTGAAAAAATGATAAAATAAACAATTTTGTTTTAAACAAGAAGTCAGTCCCAATCTTTATTTACGTACAGTAGTGTTCACTTATAACGAATCTGCTTGTAAGGAGCACTCAGCTATAACGAATCCATTTTAAACGTACGAATGAAACACCGTTAACAGCAATGTTACTTTTTCCGGCTACAACGAACCCATATATAACGAACAATATTTAGATTTAAAAAAAAAAATTGAAAGTAATCGCTTATAACGGATTATGCGTACGAAGAATATTCTCAAGCTATTACTAGGGTTTTTAAATAATTTTTACCCGTAACATAATGGGAGTAACATGAAAGGATTAACAAGGAACTTATAAATTTATACTGTCAACATTTTTCATTTTTTTAGTGCTGTACTTTAAATTTTAAATATTATTTCTCATCTGTTAATAACGGTTAAACGATGTTGTACGATTTTTTGCCCTTTTAATATTTGGAAATTAAAAGTATTTGTGACCGTAGGGTCGGTGTCTTTTCGACACCACGTCAGGAGACCTGAATCTGACACCATCGAGTCTCGCAGGACTCGGAAATAGCGACGTTACGTCACGCGAGCGGTAGCAGGTGAGCGATTGGATTCGGAGTAGAGGTGAGGAGAAAGACGAGGAAGTAACTTAATCGGATTCCATGGTTGCTAACAATTAACAATTTTAATGAAACTAAAGGAAATACAAAGAGAGTCAATTTCGGTCATAGTTCCCCTATTCAAGAGAGACCCGTCGAGAGAGAGTTTACAAACGAATCGCGGGTTGATAAATACCTTGTCGATGGACTGTTCTTTCCACTAGTTCCGAATCTTGTACGTTCACTGGTGTGGAGGCACGGAGGAGTGTAGAGGCTTAATCAGGCACGATTTTTTCTCTCGGGTTTAATCCTAGGTTACGATTTGAATCCTGGGTCACGATTTTAATTCTGGAGGACGACTTTGTTGGGCGGATTTCTGAAGACGACTCTCTTCTTGAGGCTTTTTTTTTTGTAATTCCTCTTGGGTTTTTCCATTAGGTCAGGTGGTTGTTGTTAAGGGTCTGGCGTCCAATATGGGCTCTCCATCGAAAGTTCCTGGTGACACATCCCTGACTAACTGGATCCGACTCAACAAGGAACAAACTCCGTGGGAAATAATTTTTATGGCTTTTAGCCTAACTCGATAAAACGCTCGAATTTAACCGATTAAAGTTTCCAATAATTAAAATTTAAAATAACACTTTATTGTGGGTCTGTTCGTCCCTCACATCA
>NW_019384666.1:0-6340 GCF_000671375.1 Centruroides sculpturatus | reverse complement strand
CAGCAGCTCTTTTTCGATATTCTCGGGAAGAATTGGCTTTCTACCTAGTGTCTTTTTCACAAATTGCTCTGGAGGAATGTCTGCTTGCAAATAGAAAGTTCGGAGGAGTTGAGTTCCATATTACTGTAAAAGCACCAATGGGGTCCGTATTTCTGCATCGCCATCTCGAATTAACTTATGTCTGTCGAGACCAAAATTTAAAAAACGTGAACATCACACAGATTAATATGTACCCCTAAGTCTCTGGAACGGAATACATGCACCAGTGAACCTACAACTACGCGATTTATATTTTAAAAATAATTAAATTCACTTAGCATTCAAAACTTGTGAATTTTGAAAAAAACAAATTTACTGATTAAATACGGACAACCGTTTAACTGAAGTAAAATTGGTTTTCCCCTTGCTATGGATGTCTGCCTAGTTCAGTTTAGCCACATTCCTCTACAGTTCGCCTTTATTATCAGTTCGAAATAAGGTGGTTCCATAATACCCGCAGTGTTCCATAATACCACCTTCTCCTCTACCAAATTACATCGAGGAGGAAACTATTACAAAAATACTTTACGAGCAAAACCAGATTTGGCCAGAAACAAGTTTAGATAATTTTCAACAAAAGTGTAAACTCATCACAACCCTTAAAAAGGGCAACGTTAGAGATGGTTGTAGGCATGTGATATTGGGTGTGACGCCTCTTATCAGGAAAATTCTGGTTTCAAATAAACATGTAGCTCTGGCCTGGAGCAGTGTCAAGGTTGATGACTTTGTTCACATATATGCTTTAAGTGCAGTGCAACAACCATTTTTTCGCACGGGAGTGTCGGAATCGACAGCGGTGTAGCCACTGTACGGGTGAACACCGCTACATCGAACGCAAAAACAAAGTCAAGGGGCCATCATGTGTGAATTGCCAAGAGGCTAATGAAAACTTGCAGGTGGTAAAAGGTACAATACAAGTCACAACGCATTTCAGGCAAGGTGCCCAGTTTTACAGAAAATAAAAATGGCTGTAATCATGCAAACAAATTATGGAAACTAAAGCAAATAGCAGTCCAAATACTGATCTTACCATATAACCATCCTGCAGTCATCATCAGTTCAATCAACAATTGCACTCTGGCCATAACCTTACTATACTTCAAATCAACTTGCAAAAGTGCAAGGCTGCTACGTCACAGTTACTAACTGAAATCCAGCAGAAGAAAATTGATATTGTTACAATGCAAGAGCCGTATACCCTTCATGGTAAACCAGCACTACTGCGGAATTATAAAGTCATTTATCCCCAAAATCCAGGTCAAACCTTAACTGCTGTGGTCATAGCGAATCATCACATTAACGCCCAATTCGTATCAAATTATAGCAACCGGAACCAGTGTACCATTCAAATTGAGGCTGAGGATTTTCATTGTCACATTATCTCTGTCTATTTTCCTCCTTCCGAGGATATCGAGCCTCTCTTGGATAACCTTACTGAGACAATTAGGCAAATTCCACAGACAAACATATTTATAGCTGGAGACTTTAATGCTAAGTCCCCCATCTGGTTTGCTCCCAGGGAGCAAACCAGATGGCCAGGCAGTATGGGAGTTTTTAGAAGAACAGCGACTATACTCATTGAACACCAGCGACCTCCCTACATACTTTTCGACAACCGGAAAAAGCTGGATCGATGTTTGCGTTGCCAGTAGCTCCCTTTTAGGCGACATTGGCACTTGTTATACCATCGACCAGGTCACGGGGAGTGATCACCATTACATCAGAGCAGAAATTGCACATATTATCCGGCCTGCTAACGTGACTGAGAAAAAGCGAACAGACTGGGAACTATACGAACACATCATCCAAGAAATCTGGAAACCAAGACCATTCATTGGTCTGAAAAGCAAAGATATACTAATAGAAGAACTTAATGATGTCCTATATGAGGCCTACACGAGAGCAACCACCGTTAAAGTTCATAATAGTGAAGTTCCCTGGTGGAATATTAAGTTACAAAAAACGAGACAGAATGTGAGGAAAAAAAAGGGCCTATCGGAAAACTTCAGATCCTACACAGACGGAGGCCCTCCGCAAGGAGTATAGTAGAGCACAGAAAGAGTATAAGAAACTCATCAATAACAGCAGAACCAATTCATGGAAAGAGTTCTGCAAAACTAGTGGCAACCAAAATCCACGGAGTAAACCCTTTAAAGTGGTTTTTAATAAATATAAACATTCTCAGGTACTAACCACAGTAAGAAAAGGATACGGAAACTTTACAAAGACAATTACAGAAACTTACGATTATCTACTGTCTGAGCTCTTTCCTACAGACCAGATGGAAACAGTCAATCACTATTATGCGACCGTGAGGGAGAAGTGCACACTTCTCCCTCACGACCCACTGTGCGGCGTCTTGACTAGTAAGAATTGTTAATTAAATAACTTATTAAAAGTATCCTGCAATTAGTTGCATAACTTTCCCGACTGTTATGAGATTTTAATTAAATAATAAATTTTATATTATTAAACATAAATAAATTTGTGTGACACCATTATTTATGAGATTTTGTTATAAAAAACTTTTTATATTTTTAGTTATTATAAAATGGCAAAAAACTTAATTTTTAGGGAAGAGATGAATTTTATAAAATATTGTAAATGTTAATAACGAGTAAATTCTGCATTAAGTCCGACCATACTCGAAGTATCATCCACCATCCCCTCGATCCTCTTAATAAACAAACCTCCCTAAAAAATTTGTAAATTTTCAAGAAAAGTTAGGGGAATTATTAATTAAGCTTCAAATTGGATGAACAAAATTGTGCCCATTACACGTAGACACGTGCATACATACAGAAAAAGCCTTAAATTTTTTTTTGTCTTTTTTTTGCATTTCTCGACCTTTCAAGGTTTCCTGAGTCCAAAAATATAAAAATATTCCAATAGTTTTCCTCTGACATATATAATAAAGCCGGAAAAGTAAAATGCATGTTTTGACATCTTTAAACGTAATAAACATTCAGACGGAAGCCAAACTATATACACCTTCACGAATAGCACGGCACAACAAAGGCGAAGGAAGTGGTGCAATGACATTTGGTCACGTGAGATGACGTTCATGTAAGTTCATATTTTTGTTTATACCCTGTACAAGTGATGAGAAATAAATAAACGCCATTTTAAGTTATTAACTAATTATAAATTTAGTGTTGAAAGTGATATCACGAACTTTGCTAAAGTTAGTTTCAGAACAACTAGAACTTAAATATGATCAATTGCTATTTTGGCTCATTTTGATGCTTTATATTGCGCTGATGTAAACTTTTCTACATTTTTTATTAGCAATTCAGCATTAGTTTTTGCTATTTTATTCATATTGTTGATAACGGAATCTTTTCTGCATGTTCTATAAGCAGAAATTTAACTACTTTTAGAAATTTGCTCCTTAGATTAAATTAAACATTATATTTATATTTTGAGATATTTAAATTTAATATTACTAAATTAATAAATATAACGAGATTTACAATAATTTTAATACAATTAATTCAAAACATTTTAGGTGTTTGAAAAATAAAAAATTTCCATGCCGACGTCGAATTTTTGTGCGCTCATCTATATTGGATGGAAGAATGATATTTCTCGTGTGAACTAATCGGAAACCTTAATTTGATCCAATTGGACCCAAATCGTGCTTATATCGAGATTATAAGGAAAAAACATGCATAGAAATTCGGAACTTATTTATTACGTTATATAAAATGTATACAGAAAAATCTTTTTGATTTTTTGTTGAATATTTGTTTATTTTGAAAATTGCTATCAAGACGATAAAAAATAGAAAATAACATTGACTTTTGTAACTAAAAGTAAAAAATAAATAAATAAAACTTAGTGTAAATAACCATAAAAATGTAAACATTGAATTATCAACATGGCGAACGCTCAAAGAACTGAGCTAAATCATTAATTACGTGAAGAATTCACAGAAGTTCAATTTAAACATAAATAATAGCAAGGACCAACCAACAAATTTGTTTACTATATCGAAAGTTTACTATATCGGATGGTTACTATGTTAAAAGTTCATTGTATTATATTATTAAAGAATATAATTGAGAATTTATTCACATTTAATTCAGATGCAGTTGAATTAAAGATAACAACAAATTCACGAATTAAAATATAATTTACTGCAAACTATATTTTAAGACGAATAAATTACATTTCTTGAAAGGTTTGCTTTAAACATGTCACTTCAATAAAAAAAAATCTTTTAAACAAATCTTTTCGTTTTCCATCCTACAAATTTCTGATTTATACAGAAAAGATATTCACGGAATTTAGAATAAAAGTTTTATATTTCACTTCAAATTCCACTTTAACGTGAGTTTAAAAAATAAATTGAACATTTTCAAGATGAATTTGATAATTAACAAGAGATTGTATTTATTAAAATACCAAAACCAAGATATTTATTAAAATACCTTGGTTTCTATAAATAGTAAATACCTATTACCTAATTATACCTAATTATAAATAATAAATACCTAATAAATAAATACCTATTCTATTCAATAAATGCCAAATTATTTTGTAACAATCGTAATTAAATCACGGAACTATCTACGCTCCTATCCCTAACAATAGAGATGGAGAAACACTTTTATACAGTAAATTGTTGATGTAGTGAAAAAATGATAAAATAAATAATTTTGTTAGCCAGTCCCAATCTTTATTTACGTACAGTAGTGTTCACTTATAACGAATCTGCTTGTAAGGAGCACTCAGCTATAACGAATCCATTTTAAACGTACGAATGAAACACCGTTAACAGCAATGTTACTTTTTTCCCGGCTACAACGAACCCATATATAACGAACAATATTTGGATTTAAACAAATTAAAAGTAATCGCTTATAACGGATTATGCGTACAAACAATATTCTCAAGCTATTGCTAGGGATTTTAAATAACTTTTACCCGTAACATAATGGGAGTGACATGAAAGAATTAACAAGGAACTTATAAATTTATACTGTCAACAATTTTCATTTTTTAGTGCTGTACTTTAAATTTTAAATATTATGTCTCATCTGTTAATAACGGTTAAACGATGTTGTACGATTTCCTGCCCTTTTAATATTTGGAAATTGAAAGTATGCTTTTCATTGGCTAGAAAATTTCAACTGTAAATACAGTATTTCAAATTTGAATTTAAAATCAAACCGTCATATAATTTGAAATTTATGCTGTTATTGGTTAGAAAAATGTAAGAGACATAGAATTGGAAGTCGAAAAATTGTTGGAGAAGTAGCTGTAGTAAACATGAACACGATAGAAGACTCGTTGCAAAATAAGTGGCGCAAAATTAGAGAAAATTTCCAAGAATTTGAAGTCTTTAACGCAGATGAAACGAGTCTTTTTTATAAGCTTACACCAAATAGAACGCTAAAATTCAAAGGAAAAAGCTGTGTAGAAGGAAAGTTATCTAAAGAAAGAATTACTATTCTACTAGAAGCAAATCTTATGGGAACGGAAAACAAAAAATAGTGTTAGTAATCGGTGAATCTAAAAATTCCAAAAACTTTCAAAAATCGATGCTGCCGGTAAACTACAAATATAACCGAAGAGCTTGGATGATCTATGAAATTTTCTGTGGAGAACTGCGAGAATGAAATGAAGAATTGAGAAGGAACGAAAAATTTTATTATTGATTGGTAATTGCCCCTCTCATCCCAATATCAATAATTTACGTTGCATTACAGTAGTGTTCATACCGCCCAATAAAAGTTCAAGACTACAGCCTTTAGATTAAGGCATTATACACAGCTTAAAGAGCAGCTATCGGCGAATTTCCCCTTCGAAAATGGTAACTTCTATTGAACATGAACTTCTATGAAATAAAAGGTGTTCAAGATGTGCTCCCTCTGCAGTTACCGGATGCATTTTCTGACTAAAATTTTGAAAAATATGTCAGGGTTGATGACAGTGTTATTAATTTAATAGGGAACTTTTAACCGATGATGATATTATAGCTTCCATGTCTTCCAAAAATAATAAAATTAGCGAAGATGAAGATGACGATTTAATATACGCAGACGGTGTCGACGTTCCGATAACACCAATTTCTGAAGTTTTGAAAAACGCTATTGTTATTCGAGAGTTTATACCGCCACAGAATATTTTAAATAGTTTTGCTGAGGTGGAAGTTTAAATTACAGAATGCTATGCAACAAACAAAAATAACAGAACTCTGTTATTTTTGTTTGTCACAGAGTAACCGTGCGCATTTATATTGATGTTTTAACGGGCAACTTTCTATCTAATAATTTTTTACATTTTATTTTTAAGA
>NW_019384665.1:611708-639963 GCF_000671375.1 Centruroides sculpturatus | reverse complement strand
TTTTTTTCTTTTATAGGAATGTAATTCTGCAAAAAAGGAAATAGATTTGTAATGTTTTGCTTCCATTGTTTTAATTTCTTCCCTCATGATTGCGTTTGTAATTGATTAGATCAATGACTGAGCCAAAGACGACAGGTAAGAAAATTGCTACATAAAATATTACATTTTATTAATTATTTAAGTAAATTATGAAAACACTACAGTTAGAATTTATTCTACCAGATGGGGCTACTCATAAGTAATTTTGGAAGCCGTGTTATTAATTATAAACGTCGTTAATTTAGAAACACTAAAGAACAAAGCGGCAATAGAATTTGTTCATAAATATAAAACAAAAAAATTACGTCTAACCTTCACACTGTTGATTTTAATTATTTATTTTTGTATAATTAAAAATATGTATATTCTAAAACAGTTTTCAAGTAAGAAATTTTAATTCTTTGGATAATTCATAGAAACATCATTAAAAAAAGGAGGGCGTCGATAGGATTTCATTTAATCATCCGCATCATCATCCAATTTAAACGGCAAGGTCATATCAGAGATGAGTTTTTCTGGATGGATCGAAGATCCTACAAATTCCTGCGTAAAAATCAACTCGTTTATATCTCCCTTCCTCTCTCTCTCTCCTTAGGAAAACTCTTTTCCTGTAGTTGAGGCAGGTTTGCAGTGAAACCACTCCTGTCCGTGTTTCACTTTGAAGATTTGGTGTTACTAAAAATAAGACGAGATTTTGTGCTATTCTGGGATCCAAACAAATTAAGTCGAAGCATTTGATTTTTAAAAGGGGAACTTCCAGGAATTTTTAAACTGATATTTTAAGATTTGGATCATAAGCGGGAGGAGAATCAAAAATACGTAATAAAAAAAAATAAGAGATAAAGTTGTTCGAAAATTGTAACGTTCAAATGACGACAGTCGAGTTTATATAAGTTGTTTTTTTATAGATTGATGGCTTATTAACCTTGGTAATGTTTAATTGAATTTTTACTTTTTTTTCTAAAACGTAATGGATTACGACATGTCATCATCTTCGTCATCAATTTCCGATGACGTGCCTTATTTAGGTTATCGGTCTCTATGATAAATTGTTAATTTGTTTTGTTGAGAGTTCCTCTGTCCATTTGGAAAGCTCTTAATCAAACGTACAACAGTATAAATATCAGTTTATCGTTCAGTGTACAAATATCCAGTTCAGTATATAAATATCAGTAAAAATACCGTTTATATTTATGCTATATGACACAATAAAGGAAAATGGTGTATAGTAGGAATCTGTAATTAAATAGTCCTGTATACGCAACACGTTTTTCTGTCGTTTATAAATTTTTAGAGGAGTTACGTTTGGGTTGAGAGTTTTAGCCAAGTTAAATGTGTGTATTAATTATTAATGGAGGGGAGGAAGTTTTGCGCAGTACTTTGGCTAATCTTTGCATCAGCCAAGCTGCCTGTGTCAAGGTTTATAGATCAGACGAATAAAACGGGTAAACAGTTAGGCGATTTTTTCGGCTGGTGTGGCAAAATAATCTCAAAAGTTCTATTTATAAAAGTGGCGGCGCTGTCGTCGGGTTGGCTTCGTACTCTATAAGCTTGGCCTTCCGCTAGCGACTCGCAGTTCATCCTGGCAGCCTTCGCCATGAAAAAAGTCGTTTTCCTTCAATTTTACTTCCGCCACGTCTCGATTTGAGTGATAAGGATCGTATTTTCAATCAAAACAATGGAAATCGACAGGGGCACGGACGTGCATTTTGTCTTCCCTTGCCGGAAGGGTAAGTTGTCATTGCTGCTGGTCTGTCCGCTTTCGTAACCGCTGAGTTTTGAATTTCGTTCCTTAAGTTAATTATGCTAATTACAATTTACCAAACCGATATCTGTGGTAAGGAGCATAAAGTTAACACCGAGGAAGTTTGCTTGCTTAAAAAAATATTTTGCTAGTGTTTTGATTGCTGTTCGGTTTTGCACGAGTTTATAACGACGTTTAGTAGGTTATAACGAAAGCTGATAGTTGTTAATAAGAAAAAATCTTGTTTTATAATGGTTAAAATGTGACGAAACAGTATAGAAATGAACTCGCATACCACTTAAAAATCTTATTCACCTGTTAATTTTGACGACTCATTTCTCTCGTTAATGAGCTGAGTTATTAAAACTAATTAGTTTATTTATTATACATATATACAGAATCCGCACAGACGTTGACCCGGGTTGTGTGTGTTGGCGTCACACACTGAGTGAATTGTCTTGCAAAATCCACTATTGTTTTTTTTATATTGGCGTTTTTTTTCTTTTATTGTAGTTTATTTTTCTCGACATCTGTCAAAAGGGAGACTTTTCTCCCTAACCGGGAGAGCATCTGTGTTTGTCGAGTGTCTAGTCGAGTTCTTAGGAGACGAATGATCTATGTATTTATCGATTTCTGTAGACTTGTGCCAAAATACTTATTATGGAATGGACCGGCAATGACGTCATAAAGCTCGTCACCGATTCTGACGTCATTGAAAGGAGGTTGAACGTCGTACGTAGGCGGTATTTTGGATCGACCGGTGTCTGCGTGCGATCTATACATAGCTGTAATGACGTCAAACACTCGCTCATTAAGATGTTGGGAGCTGTAGATAATACTATCTTTTGTGTTCCACTTGCCAGCTTTGAACACAACTGAATGAAAATAGTAAGAGTATAGTAAATAGCGCGCGCACTTTGACATCGCTTTGTCGCCTTCATTGAGTCATACTTTTTACATTTGGTTATATATAACTTTGATTTGTTATCCATCAACGACCGGAATCCAGAACTTATCGTTGTCGTTTGATAAAATTTATGTCTCCTTTTCCTCTCTTCCTGGTTTCTCCACGCTACACATTCCTCTTTCAAATCTGGAGATGTATTCGTAAATTTATTTTATGCCCTCCTCCACGAAATTTATCGCTTCAAAGTATGATTCTTAAGTGGATTAAAGTCGGAAAATGATCTAATTAATTTCTGTACAAAAAAAATGAAATCATTTGACATTTACAAGACTTCGTGGAGTGAAGCCATCTTTTCTATTGTGAAAAACAGTTATTTTAATCTGATTAAACGCCATTATCTTAGTTTTGTGGATCTGAAATCCGCGTTGAGATTTAAATCCTGAGAAACACATTCGTCTGCCATATCACGTACCGTAATGGAAGGATATTTTCTATAAATACATTCAAGGTCTCGTAGTTCATGAATAGTTTTTTTCCCCCTAATTGGTATGTCTATTTTTAAGGAACGAGTTGGTCTGTTGTTAGATGCGACTATTACGGTTCGGATGGAAGATATTTATTCACTTCATCCTATTTAAATACGCCGTAACGACGAGACGTTTCGGCTTTGATCATTGGTAAGGATGGAATCCTTATCAATTGTTAAATATAATTAAATAAATAAATAAAAAATTTGCTCGTACTTTAACCATTATCGAGTAGGAGGCCCGTAAATCCGTTTAGTCGCACGTACCGAATGTTATCGAATTGTTTCAATTATACGTTAATTTATTCTCATTGTTTTCACGCCTTCTACGTAATTCATTTTAATGAATGAATAGTGAATGAACACGTTGATAAATCAACGTGTTCATTCACTATAACGGGTCTTAAAATAGGAAGAAAAAGTCAATTAATGTGCGTTGTGCTAACTGTAAGAGTTTGGTTTTTATGTTTATAATTACCTTCGTTAAAGTTCAATGCTTGTAATTAATGACGGTTTTTTGGGTAATAAAATCCTGTTTTACTGTCTTATTAAATTTGAAAAAAGGTTTTATTTATTGCGCCAAAAAATCGTATCAACTGAATAGATTATCGTATTACATTAATTTACTACAAGTTGAATAAGTGTATCTGTAAAATTTTAGATATTGACAGTTTCACTGATTAAATGTTTTTAAGTATATTTTATGTATGAATTGTTTATTAAATGCATTTTATTGAGTTGTATAAACCTTATTTTTTGTTGTTTTCTTTTTAAACAGAAAATTTGAATTCGCATAATAGTATGGAAATTAATGCTCGATATTCGCAACTTCAAAGAACAGGTAAATTTTTTCTTTGTTTTCAGAAAATTAAATCGCAAATTCTGCTCAGTAATTTCTATATAATTTTTAACGTAACGAAATATGTCTCAGCCTTACTGCGGATGTAATATTATACTCTGGAAAATTAAATTCGCTTTCCTCTTTCGTAAGATAATTGATTTTTCAGAATTAGTCATATTTAATTACCAGCTTGCAGATCGTATAAGAGGATTCGACTTTCAGTTGACCTCTTCTAGCCGACATTAAAAAGGGATTAATTTATAGATTTAGGATCCGCTTATGACGGAGCTACCATTATCGACGGAGATATGACGAATAGCATAAATCCGGCGCTACAGGAACAGCATTTGAAATTCCAACAGCAGCTGCTACAATTGAAACAACAACAACAATTGCAGCAGCAACTCCTCCTACAGCACTTCCATCAACAACAACAACAACTAGCCGAGCATCACGAGAAACAAATGCAGGAGAGAATAAAAGTGATTGCTTACATATATAATAAAATTTTATGAAAATAAGATGAAAATTCATTATTTATATACATTTATATATCCTTATTTAGGAATACCTAGAACATCAAAAGAGATTGGAAGAAGAGCAGAAAATTGAAAAAGAACGTAGAGATAAGGAGAGAATCGAACAGTTGAAGAAAAAGGAGAAACACGAGCAGAGTATGTGGCTGATTTCGTTTTATTTAAAAGTTACCATTTAGTTAGTTTTCAATGTGATTTATCAGAGTACATTATTGTTTCTCCCTGATCTAGGTGCAATTGCGTCTTCCGAAGTTAAACAGAAATTACAAGAGTTTGTTCTGAATAAAAAGCATAGGGAAGCTGCTGCTAATTCAGCCAATTCTCCAACCACTTTAAGAAATTGGTAAGTTAATAATCAAAAGATTTAGTGCACTTATTTATTGGGGAGAACTGTTTTGAATTCTTTTTTATGCATTTTCTTTATTTATTCTAACGTATTTTGTATTAATCTTTTTTTAGGGGAAAGTGTTTGCAAAATGTCGAATTAATATTAAATAAAAGTAACGAGAAAAAAGTACAAATTCGATATTTTGTAATCTTTCGGTTCGAAAACGTCATTATGAAAGTAGTAATAATAATGAAAGGGGGAGAAAGACTCGTAATTCACTGTTTCTAAATCTGTCACGTCAACTGCCAATGTTGTCACGCAAACTCGACCTTGGATTACCAAGGTGAATACGTGGGCGTCTTACATTGCGTGATCAACATTACTTTTACTGTAGCTAGGATGTAGACGGAAAAACTACATATATATATTTTTTTAATTTTAAATTTGCTAATAATAAAAATTTTTTAATGTATAACTTCTAATACTTGTATTTTCTTCTCTGCACTAGGCATCCCTTGTTGGGTAAATACGAAGATGATTTTCCTCCATTAAGAAAAACTGGTAAGTTCAGAGAGAAAACAAACGAACGCAAACAAAATTAGGCTTTTAAAAATAATATTAAATACTTATGTATATTAAAACTATAGTTCTGTTTTTAATGGTAAAACAGCATTTTGAGTTAGCTTGAATTTGTTTTGTCTCCCCTAGGCTATTAACACTAACAATTTAAAGCATGAAAGTGGTTTTTTAAGAGTGTGTTTTTTCATTTATAATTTAAATATTGTTTTGTGTTGATTAACTTTGCTAGTAACAGAGAATGTGCTTGCACTGTGTTCTGTTGGTCTATTGTCTAGCTTCCGAACCGAATCTTAAAGTGAGATCTGTGCTGAAACAGAAGGTATACGACAGAAGAAGCAGTCCCTTACTGCGCCGAAAGGATCACAAAGTATCGCTTCCGCTGAAGAGGAGACCAATAACAAGTATGGCTGACAGTAGCATGTTTTCTACATACCATAGTTAACAAAAATTATTGGTTTGATAATTTTATATACCGAGGGCATTCTGTTATGCATTACAATAATATATATATATGTATGTATATATATATATTACATATATATTTTTAATATGACTGAAGCATGTGCACGAAATAGAAAGAGGAGAAAGTTTGTCCTGATCGATGCGCTGTTTTAGCGTTATTTTTTTAAAAAAAATTAAAAAGTATTAACTGAATGTAGTTAAGGATTTGTCAAACACGACCGTTAACATGTTTTAAAGATAGTGTATATAGTTTAGTTCCGTTTTCTTCTAAAACTCAGTCGTAAACTGATTATATTCCGCTCTTGGAATGGAAAATAAATAGTCCAAGGTCGACGTTTTGGTACTATTCGCCCCATTGTTTTGCTTTGTATACCTAAGAGGAGGATTTTACTTTTTTTTTTTCTTTTAATTAAATATTTACTTACTTATTTTTTCTAATAAAAGTAATGATTTCGGATTGGAAACTTATTAAAAATTATTATTTTACAATTTTAAAGCCAGATTTTTATTGCCATCATAAAGCTTTTTAAAATATATAACTGGCTTTTTTTAAAAAAATTTATTCCATTCTCTTAATTGAAATTTAATTAAAACATTAGTTTAGTATTGAATGCTTAATATTCTTTACTTCTAGTTGACGGCTCGAGTTGTACCAATGAAAATAGTCCAGATTCTCCCCCTAATGGGGCAAATATACATTCTATACACACTAACAGTGGCACTACGTCTATTCAAGAGGTAAGTCTTAAAATAAAAAAAAAAAATATTCTTTCACACAGTACTTAGTTTTAAAAGCTGAATAAAAAGTTTTTAAGAAAGCGTAACGTATATATAGATATACATGATAGAAAGAAAACAAGCCATTGCATCTTCACCATCTGGGTCGGATAGGGACGTGTGAATGCCAGAACAATTTGGGAATGTTTATATTTGGAGAAGTGTGCTAAGTTTAGAATCTGGGCTGAGAGTTACACTACCGTTCGAAAGGAAGTAGGAGTTGGTTGTGTCGACCCCTTTTTATCCCCTTTACTCTGAAGAAGCTGTCAACGTACCAAGCTCTGTAAGCTGATGGACAGACTTTCTATTTATAGACCACGATCAAAAATTTATCCAGGTTTTACGTCGGTTCCGACTAAGCAAAACCTTTTATAGTTTATTCTGTGTTATTATTAGATGATTGGTAATTGGCCTTTATGCGAACAATTTTTTTTTTAAATTAAGAAATTCGTTTCTTTATTTTATGGTTTTCAATATAAATATACTTATGAAACTACTACTATTTCCCCCCTAAATTTTCGTTCACATTACGATATTTTTGCTATTGTTTAATTATAGGATTTTATAATGACGGTGGTATAGAATGACTTGATTTAGTTTTTGACATTGAAATCTGAATGGGTCTCAGTCCAGATTTTGTCGGAGAGTTGGGTTTTCTGATAATTGATAAATTATTTAAATACCTGTTTTTAATTAAAATTGATACAAATTCCTTTAAATTTCTTACGTTGTTTTTCTAAAAAAATGTATGTTTTACACATTAACGTAATTAAATGTAAGTTTTTAAAAGTGAATTATAAGTTTTCGAATTTTCAAATTTCTGAGTAAATAAATGAATATTTTAAAATTTTCCACAATGTTTTTCACACAAAGCTTTAAATTTTCGTCACTCTTACTCAAAATTTTTATATTTGAATGTACGATTTTGTATTGTTGCTTAACTGATAATGGCTTTTTTTATTATTATTATTTTAGAAGCCTGGCACATCTCCATTTCATTCTTTAACGGGACAGGGAAGTGTCAGCGATCTCACTTTGTATTCTTCCCCATCAATGCCAAATATTTCTCTGGGAAGACCCCCAGTTCATAATTCAGCTGTAAGTGTTTTAGTATTAAAATTTTACTAGAATATAGAAATATTTTCTTTAACGACAATCAATAACGTATTTAANATTCTGTTTTACAAGACATTTTAATTCAATTAATAAAAAGCTTAGATCTTAAATCGATTTTGAAGTAGAATTACATATCTAGAAAATTAATGATGATTATAAATTTAACTTTCGTTACTAGTCAATATTAAGCAATAATACAATTTTAATATTAGAAAACGAAGAGGTTATTTTCATAATATTGCAAGTAGTTAAAAAATTAGAGGAAAAATTTATTGATTTTGTTTTTTCTTTTACTTGAAATAATTGAATTTTTTTCCTCTGCATTTGGACGTTAGAGTACGTTCCTTATATATAAAAAACCATAGGAAAGATAGCAAAAAAATTGCCAAATGATATTTTTTATGATAAATTAATCACTTTTATGTTTTTCCAACTTTCGATGCATATAAATTTACATAACTTTAATTAAATTCTCTTGTCATATTCTTGCACAGAACTTACCATTTCTCCCTTTTAAATTTTTATTATAATTAATGTGCTAAATGGCTTGTTTTTTTACACACATTGTTGTTTCTCGTAGATAACCTCCCATCTAACACTTACGACTCTTTAAAGTTGCTCTCTAGGGTAAATACTAGCTCATTTTGAGATTCAAAGTATGTTGAACTATAAAATAAAATGGTTTAATAATCTACCTATGTTTTAAGCAAAAAATGTTAATGTTAGCGTAAGAATTTTATTAAGAATAATGAAGGAAATACCGAAAAAATGCTGTTAAATTTACGATTAATTTCTGGGTTATTGAACAGAGATTATTACTAATAAATAAATTAAACTTTTTACTTATTCGAAAGGTCTAAGCCCAATTTAAACGAAATTTTCTATCGTTAAACCTCCAAAAGAGTTTTATTACATAATCGCTCAAACTTAAATTATTCCCATCTTTTCTGCGATTTTCAATTTTACAAATTAATCTTATATTAATTAATTATTCTATCGAAGCTATAATTATTAAAATTAAAATGGGTCATTATTTTCGAATGTATTCTTAAACTTTAAAACATTAGTCGATTAAATTTTATGGATTTTTTAAAAAGTAAATGGACGATAATGTACTTAATTTGTCTATCCGTTCCCTTCCAATTACGTACAGTACAGTACATTTAAAAGGTGGAATGCGACACGAAACTTCTTAAACAATTGAAAAATTATGCTTACGATTATTGACCATTTCTCTCTTTTCTGTTATCTAAATATGGAAATTATATAGGAGTATAAAATATCAAAATGTTATCAAAAATTCATGAAATATTGAAGTTTATTTGAATAATTCATATTAAAATTCAGATTTTTTGCCTTTCAAATTAAAATCTAGAAATTTAATTCATACTATCGACGTTTATAAGATAGTAATTTATAAATTAAGTTAATTATCTGTTAAATTTATAATATTAAATAATCTAATGTTTTGATGTTTTGTGTGTGTGTGTGTGTGATTAGTGTTTTTAAATACTTTTTATTGACTCCAGCTGCGACTAAATGTTAGAAGTAGACTGCTACTATAAAGGTTTTTATTAAAATCACGCATCATTAATATTTTCTAAGAAGAGAAAACGATCGCCTCAATAGAAACACTTACTTAAGAAGAGTTACAAAGAATAAATCTGAATCACGTCAGATTGCGTAATGGCAGCTTCTACTCCGTGCATGATGGTAATCTAAAAACGGTTAAATTGTTGAAAATAAATACAAAAATGGAGGGGAAGTTTAAAAAATTAAATAAATTTTATCTAAAGAGATGGAGAACGACAAGACGCTCCTTATTCTGGACATTTTTGGGGTATTTTTGGGTACTTGCCATTGTATAGAGTCGACGTTGCACAATAAAATGTAATGCCAAAGTGTCATAGTTGTTCTGAGAAATTAAGCGGTAATGCATTTGAATGTTAACTGCAGAACCCTTCTTTAAGATCTGGCTTTTTCGTATAGAAGAGATTTAAATAAACGCTTAAATGAATGTAAAAACCTTAAAAAAAGTAACCTTTTTCGAGACGAAGGTGGTCTATAATTAAATCAATTAAGAAAAGTTACAAAGTGGATCCATTAACGACGTAAACACGCTCTTACATCGATGCAAGATTGACTGTCATAGATACAACTTCGCATGTCTCGTAGTAGTGAATATCTCATTTCGCGCTAACTGACTGCTAATGAACATAAGTTGCCATCTGGTTTTGCCAGAACTTCGAAATCACGTTACATATATTTTTTCTCTTCTCTGTTTCTCTTGTTATGTTTTCCTTCTCTTCGGCGGTGACGTCACAGCACGTGTCTTTCCGTCATAGAACTAGCGACACCTGACCCCCAGAAGTGTTTTAAAAGAGCCACTTGTTTGAACAAAGATCGTCTGTTTGAATCTTTGGAAGTAGGCTTTGCGTCATTAAGTACTACTGGAAGTGACTGTTGAATGATGTTCTGTGTCTGAAGCCGTTCGCGAAGATTCAGGTGGCTTCTAGCGCCGTTTTCAAAACATTTGGCTCTCACTATATCAAATGCCTCAAAATACTTTTTTTTATTAAAGAAAAAAAAACAGTTTGAACGGATCGATTAAGTTTATTTAATCGAAAAAATATCATCTTCGGGAGCGAGTATTGTTTTTTCATTTGTTATAAAATAAAACATTATTTACTAATTTATTTACAATTATATTTATCGAATTGTATTAATTTTTAAGTATAAATATTAAATACTTGATAATGATTTTTAATTATTTATTTTTATTTTTTTTCCTTTACTAGAATTTAATGTCATTTTTTAATTTTTTTCTTTTATAGGAATGTAATTCTGCAAAAAAGGAAATAGATTTGTAATGTTTTGCTTCCATTGTTTTAATTTCTTCCCTCATGATTGCGTTTGTAATTGATTAGATCAATGACTGAGCCAAAGACGACAGGTAAGAAAATTGCTACATAAAATATTACATTTTATTAATTATTTAAGTAAATTATGAAAACACTACAGTTAGAATTTATTCTACCAGATGGGGCTACTCATAAGTAATTTTGGAAGCCGTGTTATTAATTATAAACGTCGTTAATTTAGAAACACTAAAGAACAAAGCGGCAATAGAATTTGTTCATAAATATAAAACAAAAAAATTACGTCTAACCTTCACACTGTTGATTTTAATTATTTATTTTTGTATAATTAAAAATATGTATATTCTAAAACAGTTTTCAAGTAAGAAATTTTAATTCTTTGGATAATTCATAGAAACATCATTAAAAAAAGGAGGGCGTCGATAGGATTTCATTTAATCATCCGCATCATCATCCAATTTAAACGGCAAGGTCATATCAGAGATGAGTTTTTCTGGATGGATCGAAGATCCTACAAATTCCTGCGTAAAAATCAACTCGTTTATATCTCCCTTCCTCTCTCTCTCTCCTTAGGAAAACTCTTTTCCTGTAGTTGAGGCAGGTTTGCAGTGAAACCACTCCTGTCCGTGTTTCACTTTGAAGATTTGGTGTTACTAAAAATAAGACGAGATTTTGTGCTATTCTGGGATCCAAACAAATTAAGTCGAAGCATTTGATTTTTAAAAGGGGAACTTCCAGGAATTTTTAAACTGATATTTTAAGATTTGGATCATAAGCGGGAGGAGAATCAAAAATACGTAATAAAAAAAAATAAGAGATAAAGTTGTTCGAAAATTGTAACGTTCAAATGACGACAGTCGAGTTTATATAAGTTGTTTTTTTATAGATTGATGGCTTATTAACCTTGGTAATGTTTAATTGAATTTTTACTTTTTTTTCTAAAACGTAATGGATTACGACATGTCATCATCTTCGTCATCAATTTCCGATGACGTGCCTTATTTAGGTTATCGGTCTCTATGATAAATTGTTAATTTGTTTTGTTGAGAGTTCCTCTGTCCATTTGGAAAGCTCTTAATCAAACGTACAACAGTATAAATATCAGTTTATCGTTCAGTGTACAAATATCCAGTTCAGTATATAAATATCAGTAAAAATACCGTTTATATTTATGCTATATGACACAATAAAGGAAAATGGTGTATAGTAGGAATCTGTAATTAAATAGTCCTGTATACGCAACACGTTTTTCTGTCGTTTATAAATTTTTAGAGGAGTTACGTTTGGGTTGAGAGTTTTAGCCAAGTTAAATGTGTGTATTAATTATTAATGGAGGGGAGGAAGTTTTGCGCAGTACTTTGGCTAATCTTTGCATCAGCCAAGCTGCCTGTGTCAAGGTTTATAGATCAGACGAATAAAACGGGTAAACAGTTAGGCGATTTTTTCGGCTGGTGTGGCAAAATAATCTCAAAAGTTCTATTTATAAAAGTGGCGGCGCTGTCGTCGGGTTGGCTTCGTACTCTATAAGCTTGGCCTTCCGCTAGCGACTCGCAGTTCATCCTGGCAGCCTTCGCCATGAAAAAAGTCGTTTTCCTTCAATTTTACTTCCGCCACGTCTCGATTTGAGTGATAAGGATCGTATTTTCAATCAAAACAATGGAAATCGACAGGGGCACGGACGTGCATTTTGTCTTCCCTTGCCGGAAGGGTAAGTTGTCATTGCTGCTGGTCTGTCCGCTTTCGTAACCGCTGAGTTTTGAATTTCGTTCCTTAAGTTAATTATGCTAATTACAATTTACCAAACCGATATCTGTGGTAAGGAGCATAAAGTTAACACCGAGGAAGTTTGCTTGCTTAAAAAAATATTTTGCTAGTGTTTTGATTGCTGTTCGGTTTTGCACGAGTTTATAACGACGTTTAGTAGGTTATAACGAAAGCTGATAGTTGTTAATAAGAAAAAATCTTGTTTTATAATGGTTAAAATGTGACGAAACAGTATAGAAATGAACTCGCATACCACTTAAAAATCTTATTCACCTGTTAATTTTGACGACTCATTTCTCTCGTTAATGAGCTGAGTTATTAAAACTAATTAGTTTATTTATTATACATATATACAGAATCCGCACAGACGTTGACCCGGGTTGTGTGTGTTGGCGTCACACACTGAGTGAATTGTCTTGCAAAATCCACTATTGTTTTTTTTATATTGGCGTTTTTTTTCTTTTATTGTAGTTTATTTTTCTCGACATCTGTCAAAAGGGAGACTTTTCTCCCTAACCGGGAGAGCATCTGTGTTTGTCGAGTGTCTAGTCGAGTTCTTAGGAGACGAATGATCTATGTATTTATCGATTTCTGTAGACTTGTGCCAAAATACTTATTATGGAATGGACCGGCAATGACGTCATAAAGCTCGTCACCGATTCTGACGTCATTGAAAGGAGGTTGAACGTCGTACGTAGGCGGTATTTTGGATCGACCGGTGTCTGCGTGCGATCTATACATAGCTGTAATGACGTCAAACACTCGCTCATTAAGATGTTGGGAGCTGTAGATAATACTATCTTTTGTGTTCCACTTGCCAGCTTTGAACACAACTGAATGAAAATAGTAAGAGTATAGTAAATAGCGCGCGCACTTTGACATCGCTTTGTCGCCTTCATTGAGTCATACTTTTTACATTTGGTTATATATAACTTTGATTTGTTATCCATCAACGACCGGAATCCAGAACTTATCGTTGTCGTTTGATAAAATTTATGTCTCCTTTTCCTCTCTTCCTGGTTTCTCCACGCTACACATTCCTCTTTCAAATCTGGAGATGTATTCGTAAATTTATTTTATGCCCTCCTCCACGAAATTTATCGCTTCAAAGTATGATTCTTAAGTGGATTAAAGTCGGAAAATGATCTAATTAATTTCTGTACAAAAAAAATGAAATCATTTGACATTTACAAGACTTCGTGGAGTGAAGCCATCTTTTCTATTGTGAAAAACAGTTATTTTAATCTGATTAAACGCCATTATCTTAGTTTTGTGGATCTGAAATCCGCGTTGAGATTTAAATCCTGAGAAACACATTCGTCTGCCATATCACGTACCGTAATGGAAGGATATTTTCTATAAATACATTCAAGGTCTCGTAGTTCATGAATAGTTTTTTTCCCCCTAATTGGTATGTCTATTTTTAAGGAACGAGTTGGTCTGTTGTTAGATGCGACTATTACGGTTCGGATGGAAGATATTTATTCACTTCATCCTATTTAAATACGCCGTAACGACGAGACGTTTCGGCTTTGATCATTGGTAAGGATGGAATCCTTATCAATTGTTAAATATAATTAAATAAATAAATAAAAAATTTGCTCGTACTTTAACCATTATCGAGTAGGAGGCCCGTAAATCCGTTTAGTCGCACGTACCGAATGTTATCGAATTGTTTCAATTATACGTTAATTTATTCTCATTGTTTTCACGCCTTCTACGTAATTCATTTTAATGAATGAATAGTGAATGAACACGTTGATAAATCAACGTGTTCATTCACTATAACGGGTCTTAAAATAGGAAGAAAAAGTCAATTAATGTGCGTTGTGCTAACTGTAAGAGTTTGGTTTTTATGTTTATAATTACCTTCGTTAAAGTTCAATGCTTGTAATTAATGACGGTTTTTTGGGTAATAAAATCCTGTTTTACTGTCTTATTAAATTTGAAAAAAGGTTTTATTTATTGCGCCAAAAAATCGTATCAACTGAATAGATTATCGTATTACATTAATTTACTACAAGTTGAATAAGTGTATCTGTAAAATTTTAGATATTGACAGTTTCACTGATTAAATGTTTTTAAGTATATTTTATGTATGAATTGTTTATTAAATGCATTTTATTGAGTTGTATAAACCTTATTTTTTGTTGTTTTCTTTTTAAACAGAAAATTTGAATTCGCATAATAGTATGGAAATTAATGCTCGATATTCGCAACTTCAAAGAACAGGTAAATTTTTTCTTTGTTTTCAGAAAATTAAATCGCAAATTCTGCTCAGTAATTTCTATATAATTTTTAACGTAACGAAATATGTCTCAGCCTTACTGCGGATGTAATATTATACTCTGGAAAATTAAATTCGCTTTCCTCTTTCGTAAGATAATTGATTTTTCAGAATTAGTCATATTTAATTACCAGCTTGCAGATCGTATAAGAGGATTCGACTTTCAGTTGACCTCTTCTAGCCGACATTAAAAAGGGATTAATTTATAGATTTAGGATCCGCTTATGACGGAGCTACCATTATCGACGGAGATATGACGAATAGCATAAATCCGGCGCTACAGGAACAGCATTTGAAATTCCAACAGCAGCTGCTACAATTGAAACAACAACAACAATTGCAGCAGCAACTCCTCCTACAGCACTTCCATCAACAACAACAACAACTAGCCGAGCATCACGAGAAACAAATGCAGGAGAGAATAAAAGTGATTGCTTACATATATAATAAAATTTTATGAAAATAAGATGAAAATTCATTATTTATATACATTTATATATCCTTATTTAGGAATACCTAGAACATCAAAAGAGATTGGAAGAAGAGCAGAAAATTGAAAAAGAACGTAGAGATAAGGAGAGAATCGAACAGTTGAAGAAAAAGGAGAAACACGAGCAGAGTATGTGGCTGATTTCGTTTTATTTAAAAGTTACCATTTAGTTAGTTTTCAATGTGATTTATCAGAGTACATTATTGTTTCTCCCTGATCTAGGTGCAATTGCGTCTTCCGAAGTTAAACAGAAATTACAAGAGTTTGTTCTGAATAAAAAGCATAGGGAAGCTGCTGCTAATTCAGCCAATTCTCCAACCACTTTAAGAAATTGGTAAGTTAATAATCAAAAGATTTAGTGCACTTATTTATTGGGGAGAACTTTTTTGAATTCTTTTTTATGCATTTTCTTTATTTATTCTAACGTATTTTGTATTAATCTTTTTTTAGGGGAAAGTGTTTGCAAAATGTCGAATTAATATTAAATAAAAGTAACGAGAAAAAAGTACAAATTCGATATTTTGTAATCTTTCGGTTCGAAAACGTCATTATGAAAGTAGTAATAATAATGAAAGGGGGAGAAAGACTCGTAATTCACTGTTTCTAAATCTGTCACGTCAACTGCCAATGTTGTCACGCAAACTCGACCTTGGATTACCAAGGTGAATACGTGGGCGTCTTACATTGCGTGATCAACATTACTTTTACTGTAGCTAGGATGTAGACGGAAAAACTACATATATATATTTTTTGTTAAAATGATTTATTCTTGATGGATTTTTGTTTATACAAAGATGAAGTTATTAAAAATTTGAAAAACTTGTCAATTAAACTATATTAGAATTGTAATTTTAAGAATCAGATTTTATTTTACATAGTAGAAAACTTCATCAATCAATGATAAAGTTACAGAAAGATCTCAATAATGTACAATTTTGAACTTAGAAATAGTTTTACTAAATAGATAGATATTAGAATTATGGATATACAGTCGAATATAGTGTCATCACTAGTTTACTTTGTTTAGCTCTGAAATTGGCAGTAATTGTGGTGCCTAACTGAAACTTCAATCAATAAGAATTATGTATAGTAATTTAATCCATACATAAGTTTGTGTTTGAAAGTTGTTATTTGGTGATAACAATGTTGTTTTACAATACAACTAATTCACAGATACTGAAGGGTCCTTCATTTAATATTTAAGAGGAAGATCAGTTTAAAGGATTCATTTGCTGCTTTATTAGGGTGCTGCTGCTTAGGAGAATGATTAATCATGGTTTGACTGTAAATTGATAATTGTTTATAAGATTCATAATATATGATCATCCTGCAATTTATTTTCTATTTATAAGTTTTTAATGTGTTAATCCTCACAAAAATTAATTTAATTATATTTCTATATTAATGTTATGTAAGATTTCAATAAGACTTCTTGCTGTCATAAGATGCAAAGTAGTTTTTTTTATGATTTGCTTTTTTTTATTTTCATGTTTTAATGCATTCTTTTAGTATTTTTAGTAATCTCTCATAATCAATGTAAATATATGTTTGAAAGAAATTGATAAAAATAACATACGTTTATAGCCTAATACTTAATTTCTATACATATATAAGATATTACAGAATATTTATATATATTTTAGGAAAGTAAATCTTTAGTCGCAACATCAGAGGCACAGGTACGAGCAATGGCGGCATCTCGCTTAGGAATACCCCTCACATCACATATGCTTCAATCATCGTTGCCATTTTATCCAGCCTTACCAGGTATTTTGAATTTTTTTTTTAGTTTTTTCCCTAGTAATAGCAAAAAAAAAAAAAAAATATTTACAAAATTAATGAATCTGTTTTTGGAAATTTTATTTCTTTTTCAACATTCTGTTTATAAATGTCAAGTAACTGTTTAAGTAGAAGCTAATATTAGCACTAATGGAATGTTGTTTATCTAGTGAATGTTTCAAATGTTAAATAGCAGTTTAAATATATACTGATATTCCAAATACACATATTTTTTGACTAAAAATATTAATCTTAAAGTATTAGTTATAGTTATTTAAAAAAAAGTTTAAAAAAAAAATAATAAAAATGATTATTTTTAGTCATAGATGGTGAATTCACTCCAACTAGTCCAGTGTATATTGAACATAGAATGAAAGTATTAGAACAAGCACGCACATCAAACATTGCATTAGTACCAAATATATATCCACCAGGAACTGTCATAACTGACGCTCAAGTTGCCCAAGCTCGACTTCACAGGTAATGTTTGGAATATTTTATTTACTTTTAAATACACAGTGTGCTTTATCATCATCTCTAAAGCAAATTTTATATCGATATTTATTTATCTGTATATTCCAGATAATCAAAAATTACATATTTTACATCATATGGATGTAATATCTTTCTAACTAGTTTACACTCTTGATCATAAATCATACTTTGTATGGCAAGTTTATTTTTAAATCATCACTTTTGAGTAAAACATTCTACATATTTCATATTATAGAGTTTCTGAAAATAGCTTAGTCTCTAGTCGCGCGCGATCTTGCGACTTAATACGACGCGACGCACTAACGTCGCGGGTCATTTTGAATGACGTCATAGAATAAAAGTTGCCATTGTTTCCGGTGGAAGGCATTGCGTAAATTATGAGTTCAGAAATAATAATGTTTTCTAAAAGTATTCGAAATAATTTCGGAATATTCTGTGTAAAAACTATAACGTATATTTTTTATTCATGTAATAAAATATTTATTTGAGAGGCAAATATTCAATTATATTTATTTATTTAGATACGACTAAGTGCACATTGAAGACCAAGAAATCATCATTCATTTGGATTAGAATTCTTAAAATTTTAGTTAGTTCGTTTGTTAATTTTATGTGTAACACTGCCTTATGTTTTTTTAATTAACAGTAATTGCTTTGGTTAGTATTTCTGTAGCTTAACACTTTTTTCAATGCCTTTAATAATCAGGTTTGACTATTTTCTGAAATGTACCCATTAAAAAAAGTTATGCACCTAGATAGAATTGTTTGATTACTGCAAAACTCAGCATGCAGCTGTATCTTGGGCAAGTATGTAAATGATTGCAGTTATTGTCTTATTGTATGCCAAGTAATGCTACCAGAATGCCTTAAAATTGCTACTCCAGTATCCTATATAAAGGCTTGCAGAGGCTCACTATGTTCAGAATTTACAGAGTACTTATTTGGAGATCTTCAAATACTTTGCATGCTTATACAGTTCAGTCAAAGGCATTACACATGGTTGCTGAAGTTTGAGAAAGACCACATCATCTGGCTTGAGAGATCAGGATGGGTGTTGCCCAAATTGCCCATTATGACCTGACTGGAGATTTTTTGAGAGCAGTGGATATATGAAGGAATTTATATATACATAGTAGCAGGCTCTGGACCTCTCCGACAACCAGAAGAGATGATTTTTTGATCATGAAACAAGAACAAACAGCTTCAACAGCATCTTTGTCTACCTTCCAGAGACAGGTGAAATCCTTGCTACAGAATCCCATCTCGTATCATTTGTCAGTGCAACATCATTGGCTTTGTTTGCAGTGGTGCCATGTCAGAGAAGCATGGATTGCTACAGACTGACAGAATATTATCTTTAGGAGCAAATCCTGGTTCCTGTTTGAGAATGAACAAGTATTGTGTTAGTATGGAGGACCACTGGTGAGTGCTTGACTTTTGTCTTTACTATTTAGTGGTACTATCCCTGCTGCTGGAGTCTGGAGACCCTCTCATACTGGTCACCTATAATAGTGGTGCAAGGTACAGATTGTACAGATATCCTGCCCTGATGTTACCTTTTCTACCAACCAACTAGGATTTTTCAGGAATATCTCTTCACATTAGTGCACTTCCTTGGCCTGCCCTGTCTTTACATTTGTCATCCAGTGAGCATTTATGGAATTAGATGGAATGCCAGCTTTGATTATCTATGAACATGAGAGATCTGGAATGGCATTGCAACATCTGTGGTAAAATCTGTTGCAGGATAGCATTTGGTGTCTGTATATCTTGTTCTTGACTGACTGGATGTATTTAGACAACAGGAAGGTACTAAAGGTTGTTTTAAATTGTATCATTGTTCTGTCAGAACTGTCTGTCTGCCAAGATATTGTAATCACTTATTACCATAATCATTACTTTTATACTAATAAAATTTCATTCAATTCCAACATCTTTGTTGATACATACTTTTTTGTCACTGAGTGTATTCTTTATTTTCTTCTTTAAGGATGATATTTTACTTTCTAATAATTTGTAAATTTTTATTTATTGTGACCAGAAAGTAAACAGTCATTTTATTAGCCTTTTTGTGTTCTTTTAACTCAAAATTTTGATTTTTTAATATGAAATGATTCAATTTATTTCTTCAATTATTTTCTTCAGAGCAGTTGCATACTATACATTAATATTTATCAAGATTTTTGGAATGTTAAGCTACAAATATTGAAATAAGTTTGCTTTAGAGTGAAGTACTACATAACTCAAGAAAGAGTTATATAATANCTTTAGTTCATGATAAAATTAAGACGTCAATAATTTTAATTACATTTACTGCTTCAAATTCTGTCAGATCAATAATGGATTCATTGTAATTTTGTTTTATTAAATAAAATATTTATTTCAAATAAAAGAAGTTTGAATTATCTTTATGTACAAATGCATTTGTTGAATCTCAAATAACAACAATTTTTCATAGACAAAATTAAAATCTATTAGGTTTATATTTAATTTAACAATGATAGACTTTGATATGCAATACAAAATTATTTAGTTATATTATTATTTTTCGATTAGAAATATTCACAGGCCACTTGGTAGGACTCAGTCAGCCCCTCTTCCTCTAGGCCATCCTATGCTCCAACCACAAAATCTTATTTTATCTCCTCAACAAAGTGAACAGTTATTAAGAGAAAAACAGCTTTTTGAACAACAGCAACAACACAATTTGCTCAAACAGGTAAAATATTTTCAAGTATTTTTATTTTAAGCATGATAAAATGTTTAAAAAAATCAATTCTAAAGGAAAAGCTATCATTTGTCAAATTTCATACTTTAATCATTTAACACTTAATGTTATTCTAGAATATAAAAATATGGTAAACTGACATTTCAGTATTTTGTTAATAATAATTGATAATTTATTGCACATTAGTTACATCAAGAATTTCTGAAATAGAAATGAACTAATTAAATTTTAATATGGAGATTTTTGGAATAATTAATATCTGGTGTATAGCAATAACTAAATTTTTAAAAATATTTATTCATTAAAAATTGATTTCTATTTTTTTAACATTGAAATGCCTGTCTTCATTCACAGGACCACTACTTTATATTAATGTGTATTTTGCATAAACAATAATAAATAAATCTGATGAACTAGAATTATTAACTCACACAACATTTTCATAGAAAAGATCTATTTACAAGTCATGAATGTACAATTATCTTGAATTTCATAAATATAACTAATTGGACTAATAATTTTTAATGAATCATTTTCAATGTATCTGTGACAAATTTTCAACCCCCCAAAAATTCCATATCAACCACTTTGGAGATTCCTGGTCTAGCCTGTAACTGATCAAAATAAAGTCATGCATTTGCCAGGATAACATTAATATTTAAAAATCAACAAACCTATTTCTCACATCCTTTCACACATCTCAGTGGATGAGTAGCCTCTAATGAAAGGTCAACTTCATCAGGAAAAGACAACTGTGTTCCTGAGGAGTGTGAAAGAACATAATTGAAGACATTGACTTATTTTTAAAAAAAACAGAAAAACCATAAAATTTGGATTAATTACTTTCGTAAATTATTTTCTTAATTTGACACATTAATTAAAATTTCAGAATTATAAAACAGTTGCAAATCATTGCTACTATTACAACTTTGATTAATTATCTGTATCATTAATCATAGCCAAATGGTGACAGTTTTAACTACTAATCTGATATTATTGGCTCAGATATTATAAGTCATTATATATTTTTTATAAAAATAATCTTAAAATAAATTAATAACAAAAAGTTATTACAAGATCTAAGTTATTACACGATAAAATTATAATTGATAATTTTTGTATAAAGTCCTATTTAGAATATAGGTAATTAATAATTAATTAATATTTTACTTATATTTAATTCATAACAGTAAAATCAAAATAATTGCATTCTTAAGTTAGTGGTGTTTATCATCATACATAAAAATGCATTTAAATAAGTAAAATTTTAATTCATTATTAAAAACAAAGTTTTTTACTATCTTTAGCACATACGTCAAACAGTTTTAACAAGAGCAGGTAGTAAAAGTCAAGTTGAAAATGTTGAAGAAGAAAATGAAGCAGTTATGGCACAAGAAATGAAAGACTCGTGTAATGAACAGCAAGTTTCTCCACCAGAAGTGATTGATTTGACTGATGGTAAAAGGAAAGATGATAATGGTGATGTAGATATTATTAAACAACATGAAACATTTTTTCAACAACAAAACTTGATGGAGCAACATACACCACAAATCAATGAAGGTAAAACTTACAATCAAAATACTAATTTATAGAATTTACTAACTATTCTCAAGAAATTAAACTAATTTGTTATATTTGTTACTAAAGTATTATTAAATATTACTAACAGCAATAAATAAAATTTTTTGTTAGTATGCAATGTATTAAGTTTTCTGAATGATTAACTGCACAACACCAGGATGTGTTGCCATTTTATCCAGCCTTACCAGGTATTTTGAATTTTTTTTTTAGTTTTTTCCCTAGTAATAGCAAAAAACAAAAAAAAATATTTACAAAATTAATGAATCTGTTTTTGGAAATTTTATTTCTTTTTCAACATTCTGTTTATAAATGTCAAGTAACTGTTTAAGTAGAAGCTAATATTAGCACTAATGGAATGTTGTTTATCTAGTGAATGTTTCAAATGTTAAATAGCAGTTTAAATATATACTGATATTCCAAATACACATATTTTTTGACTAAAAATATTAATCTTAAAGTATTAGTTATAGTTATTTAAAAAAAAGTTTAAAAAAAAAATAATAAAAATGATTATTTTTAGTCATAGATGGTGAATTCACTCCAACTAGTCCAGTGTATATTGAACATAGAATGAAAGTATTAGAACAAGCACGCACATCAAACATTGCATTAGTACCAAATATATATCCACCAGGAACTGTCATAACTGACGCTCAAGTTGCCCAAGCTCGACTTCACAGGTAATGTTTGGAATATTTTATTTACTTTTAAATACACAGTGTGCTTTATCATCATCTCTAAAGCAAATTTTATATCGATATTTATTTATCTGTATATTCCAGATAATCAAAAATTACATATTTTACATCATATGGATGTAATATCTTTCTAACTAGTTTACACTCTTGATCATAAATCATACTTTGTATGGCAAGTTTATTTTTAAATCATCACTTTTGAGTAAAACATTCTACATATTTCATATTATAGAGTTTCTGAAANAAATAAGATAAAAAATAAGTAGAAATTGAATAATAAAACAATTAATTTTAGATAACTTATTATTCTAAAATATTGAAATTGAATATTTAAGGAACTGCATTTACATCTCGGATACATACAGCTCGACCACTGTCTCGTGCTCTTTCCAGTCCTCTTGTTGCTTTAAGTCCAGTAGGAAGTCCTCCTGATAATTCTGTTACAACAAGACATACATTTACAACTGGTAAGATTGTAGATATTGTAAAGAATTAAATTTTGTATAAATGTCTAAATTAGTCTAATTTTTAGTTTTAGATTAATACTTTAATCATTACCTTTTCAGGTGTTGTTTATGATAGTTTAATGCTGAAACATCAGTGTATTTGTGGGAATAATTCACATCATCCTGAACATGGTGGAAGATTACAAAGTATATGGGCAAGGTTACAAGAAACAGGTTTAATTTCACGATGTGAAGTAAGTTTGAAATGATTGTTGTGTGCTTTGATAACATTTGAAGTTTATTATAAACATTTCAATAATTTTTTAAAATAACTTATCATATAAATTAACAATAACTACTTGTCTGATGTATTATATAAGTGCATACATTTCTTTGTTGAACATTAATGTTTAAATATTACAACAGCTGAATATAGCAAAATTTTGTCAACAGTTATTAAAAAGAAATATCTTATTCATTACACATGTGCAAGGTATTAAAACATATTTTCTGATAGCTGCCAATGATTAAATCATCTAGACTGCAGAAAACATGATTGAAAAGTAATGGATGTAAATTTGAGAATTTATACAACACTGAAATATTAAACATTAATTTAATGTAATGTAAGTTGATGACCTTGACCTATATAAAACAAGTAGATAATCATGGGGGAAAAAATGCAAAAATTTAATTAATACAAAGTATTTGTGGAAAATTCAACTGCATAAAATTTTTTTGCAGTTGAATTTTTTCAAATTTTGCTATAAATATTAATTTGCATACATAATATATATATAATATGTACCTAGTATACAGCAGTTTTGCCATCCATCAAGCATGATGTATTGGTCCCGGGGCACACCAATGAATCCTCACAGGTGGTTTGTTCAGAACAATCATTATGAGCTGTATTAGCTCATTGTAATCATCGCAAACTTGTTTTTTTCCAGCTACAGAAGTTGTAAGACTCTCAAGAGTGTTTTCAGCAAACTGTTCCATGCTAATATTGGAGTCAAGACAATCATAGTGCTCTTTTGGAAATGTATCCCAAACATCGCTGAATCTCTTGAATAATGGAATCATAGGAGAGCTTGATGGCCCAAAGCACAGTGTAAATATTTTTGAAAACATTATTTCAAATGTGATGACGACAAGCAAACCATAAAAGATCATGGCCCGTCTTTGCTTCTAGGAGAGTGCACACTTTTTTATTGGCATCGGTGTTAGAGGCAGTAGTGTCAAAACTTATAGCTCGGACTTTATTTGTGACATTCCACTGTTCCATTGTGTCAAAAACAGCATCGGACGTGTTTTTCCCTGTTCATGCAGTAAGTTTGGGTACGCCTAATAGTTTTTCACAACCATTACCGGAGACAAGAATCAGAAGGTGCTCTACTTTCTTATTACCTATTATATCAGGCAGTATTTTCCCATCCCAATGTATTACAAGTGGATAAGTTGGGTCAAATGTTTCTTTTATATTCACATTGAATTCTGTCACGTCGAATTGTGCTTTGAGAGATTGGAAGTGAAGTGGGATTACAACCAAGTGTGGCAGACAATGGAATAATCAGCCCATTGCTTCTCAGTCAGTTATTTTGTTATGATCAAGAGTGCTGGTAACATGTTGTGTAAATATACCACTAGTCGATGGTACAACGTCACTGGCTCTGGTAGTGCTCTGTGTCTTTTTTGGTAAAGCAACCACAAAATCATCATCTTGCTTATCTTTTAAAGTGCTAGCGGCATTAGAAGTGCTACTGAAGCTGAAATCAAGTTGTAGTTCTTGACTTGACAGTACTGAAGTCGAAGCATTACTTTTAGTGGCCTTTTCTCTTAATTCTTCAGCTCTTTGTTTTCGTTTTAGAAAATGTTCTTTGGTCTTTTCCAGCTTCTTGTCAATCAGTGTCATAATCATCTTATGCTCACCTCTTTGATCAATAAGAAACTCTGCTTTTTGCACTTTTAATTGAGTTCATGGCGTTTGCATGGGCAATATCAAAAAGTTTGTCTAGCTCTTCTGTAAACAAATGCTCTCTAATTTTCTGTGCTTCCGAATCTCTTGTTTTATTTTTCTTTAAAAGCAGCCATTCCTTATGAATTTTTATAAGTTTTTCAATGCAGTGATTTGGTTGTCTGGTCGGAATACCAGATTTGCTCCACACCTCTATGACTTATTGAATGAGCATATGCGCAGAATTTTTCACATTTTTTGATTTATTTAATGTGTGGTGATAACGAAGTAGAACTTGTTGAAAAGTTGGAAGTTGGTTAATCCTTACCAATGGCTCAAGATCCTGACATCCAAGTAGAAAAATGTTGTCGTTTTTTGAGTTGATAAACTCATTTTAATGCACTGATTCACTCATAGTCTAGTAAATAAGTACCAAAGTTTTTTATGTTTATCTATAAAACTCTTTAACAGTTGTATTTAAAAGTAGATTCGATTAATTTAACACATGAAACTAACCTGTAACAAAAAATCAAGATCAAGCATTTTTCACAAAAATTTTAAAAACAGCACTCAATTGAGTGCCCTTTTCTGCTAAAGCTAGCCATCTGAAATTATACAATGTTATTGCTATGGATACATGTTACAAATTTACGGGATGGCCAAACTGAAAAACAAAAAAAAAAAATTTTATGAACCACCCTAATACATATACGTATGAATTTATAAAATTAAAGATCTTATAATAAATGCAATTAATATTTTTTACTTTAATATTGAATCAAACAGTAATTGAAATATTAATAATTTATTTTTTTATTAAATCATTCTTATCCTAAATATACTATTTTTAAGAATTTTAAAAAGTTTTGCTATTTGCTTAATTATGCTTTATGGAAAGTTGCACATGCAATGAAAATATCAGATTGAAGAAATTAAAACTTAATATTAGAAAGATATTAAGTTACAAAATACCAGAATATTCCAAACTTTAAAGACTATTTACAGTATTATTTATTTTTGGTTTAAATGTATTTGATGTAAAAAAATCAATTTTAACTTAAATATTTTTATTATGAAATCAATTTTATTCTTGAAGTTTCATTATTGTATATATTTAACATTAAAGTCTTTACCAATAGCTACAAGAACAAAAGTAACTTTAAAAATTATAATTTATTTAACTTTTAAAGTATAAAAATAATGAAAATTTTTATAATAAGAATTGAAACAATAAATAATTTTGATGAAGTAAATTTATTTGTTTGTTTATTTTTTCCAGAGAATAAGGTCCAGAAAAGCAACCTTAGAAGAAATTCAATCTTGCCATAGGTGAATTAAATTTGTTAAATTTCTTTAATCCATTTTTAAGGATTTTTAAAACCTTAAAAGTGAAAGAATTCTTATTTTAAGAAATTAATAAGTTGTTATGAAATAAAAATAAAGAACTATATCTAAAGTGAACTTAATTTTTAAAAATTAGAATATTTCTTTTAATGAAACTAGATTAGTGGTCATTTGTAATAATTAAATTACATTTTAATTTTATTATTACAATTTTCATCAACTGTCAAATCTTGTATTCATTTTAATATCTTAAATATTTAACAAACAATAATAAACAGCCAAAATAATGTTTATTTTAGTTTAAAATGTTATTTTTAATTTTCATTTTCTGCTTAGTTTAAATATTATTTTATATTTTAAATTTATTTCTTTTTGAATTATTATTTCATAAATGAGTAAATTAAAAGTTCATAAATTTATAAAAGTTACCATATAAAAAAAAACCTTAAATATATTATTGACAAGACTACGTCTTGTTTATAAAATTGTACTGCCATTTTATGTTACCAGTATAGAGGTATGAAGGAGTACATGTCGAGAGTTTATATTTGGCACAGAGTATTAGGTGCCCAAATCATTTGCGCATAAAAAATCCAGACTTGTAGGTAGTCAGGCGACCGAAAACCAAGTCAAAATAAAATACAAAATGACGACCTTCTTCTACAAACAGGCACCCATCGAAGTCAGGTGGGGGAGAGTACCACCCACAGTCATTCTAAGAAGTGAACTCTGACCTTAGGACTGAACGCGTAGTTTCTTCTATGTTAAATAAAATTTGTAATCTAATTTTGTAAATTTGGGAGTGCTTCAAATATGATGTTAAAACAGTTTTATGTCGTTACAAGTGGGTTTTTTTTAACATTATTTAGTATAGTAAATTGTGGGACCAATAAAAATTTGATGTTATATTAGGGTCGTCGTTACATCCAATGATGTTATAATTGGGTTAAACTGTATATTGTTTGTGCAAAATAAAAAATTTCAGATGATACAATAGCCATGATTATTTTTTCAAAAACAGGAAATTTTCATTATTCAACCCGGGGCCGACATGCAATGGAGAGAAATTTCAAAATTGGTTAGGTTAATTTCATTGAAAATGCCTCATGGACGACCTCATGGTCATGGCCAGCAAAGTTTAAACAATCGTGCCAAAAAGCAGCAATACCAAAGAAGATTGGAGAATAAGAACGAGACCCGCCTTGAGTGTCAAAGTGATTCCACTTAGTAGTGAGTCTCCAATACATAGTCTTGGCAAAACATGGTTTTGCCATTTTAATTGTTAACGATTTTAAATCTACTATATAAAGCTGAAAAACTAGGTTATATCATGGTATGCCAAAAGTGGCCACTAGGGATGCCCTAGCTATTATTTAAATTAACAATAAATTCAGTATATTATTATTTGATGCGGTTTCTTGCGTTTTTGGCTATGTTTTAGTAGGGTATGCCATAAGAAATTCGGTATATTATTATTTTTATTTATAATAGGAATTTATTATATCACGGAATGACACCACTGATGCTAGAACACCCACTAGGGGTTACTAGAATAGAAGAATTAGAAGTACGAAATAATCTAATATTCTTAATCTTTGTTGTTGTTTTTTGCCCGAGCAACACCGGCTCATCTGCTGGTCAAATTATAAAAATTAAAACTAAAATTGAGCTAAGTAGAAACCAAAAGAAAATTAGTAAATTGTTAAAATCAGATTTTTATTTTATATCAGTTAAACTGGAATTTAAAAGGTGTGGATTTTTGACTATGCATACAGTATCATTTCCTCCAGTTGTTTACAGATATTTTTGATATTAATTAAATTTTCTTCACAGCTTATCTGTTATCTGTTTGTTTATGTAACTTTAAGAGTAAACTTTTGATTTGTTTTTATATATAAACATGTACACACACACACACACACACACACACACACACACACACACACACA
>NW_019384665.1:599236-610308 GCF_000671375.1 Centruroides sculpturatus | reverse complement strand
AGAGTGAGTGAGAGAGAGAGAGAGAGAGAGAGAGTGTGTGTGTGTTTTAATCTGTCAGCATATTTTGTTAAAGTCTATTATCTTATAGTATATAAATTGTATATAAGGCAAAGTATATAAATATATTTCCAAATCATTAATTTTTTGCCAATTTAACATTTGAGATCATTTAACTAAAAGTTTTGCTGAAAATAATATAAATTACCCAACTTCACTGCCTGTAACCGGCGTTCTTCTTCTCTATTATAATATATTGCAATTGAAATTTTTTATTTATTTATTATATAATTATGTACTCTATCTATCATATAATTTATAAAGATAAATTTTAAATTGTTCCTTTAATGAATTCAAAATTATTAAGAACAATTTTTTTTCCAAAATACATGAATACTTTACATGCATTAATTAAAAACTTTAGTCATATAAAAGTTACTTTTGTCAGTAAACTAAAAAGTTTTTCTTTTATATATTTTCAGTTATATAAAGAAATTTCTGTTGTTTAACAAATAAATTAATGATATTATCACAATCAGTTATCAAACCAAATTTTAGTATATTATTATAGTAATTTTCTTTGAAAAAAACAAAGGAAAGAATGATAAAAGAAATAATGTCTCATATTAGCTTCACTAATTTTAAGTGAAGAAATTAATTTTTTAAAATTGCTTAAATTCAATATCTGAAACAGTTTTTCTTAATAGTTTATTACTTTGTTTAGTTTTATGACTTAAATGTGCATTTTTAAGGAATTTATATATTTTAAATTCTACATTTAAATTTTATTTATTTATTTTAATAAATTTTATTGCAATGTCTTCATTATATATGATATAAAATTATTTTTACCAATAAAAATAATGAGTATTTTTTTTATCTAGTGAAACATATTCATTATTATTTGGAACAAATCCTCTGAATAAACATAAACTGGATGAATCCAAATTAGGTAAGTTGAAATTATATCAAATGGAAATTTTATACATAATAATAGTGGAAATTAGTAAATTCTACATATAACTTTCTATTGTAAAAATAAAGTACTGTTTAATGAACTGCATTTAGATACCCAAAACCAGGATAACTTTATTACAATTGTATTGCAAAACTTTATTTAACTTTATAACTTTATTGTAAAACAAAATCATACTACATTACTAATTGTAAATGATTATTCTGTTTTTTGGCTGTTTATGTGCACTTGATTCAGTGGTATTTTATTTTCACTATGTAGACAGTTATGAAAAGTTTGTAATAATAAATATAATCAAATTTCCATAAAAAATTATATTTTTAAAATAGAAAAATACTAGTATAATTATTCAAGCTGCTGGATTCTTATTGGGCTACATTATGCCTAATAAACTATTAATCTAATATATAATCGAGATGGGTTGATGATAATAATAATAATAATAATAAGCGCAGAGCCCAAACGGTTAGGAATTGAAAGTTGAAATTTGGTACACGATAGGGTACGTCACGAAGACGCACACTAAGAAGGGATTTTTCGAAATTCCCCCCCAGGGGGAGAGAGACAGGATTAAAACTTCTATATACATTATGGATACGAGCCCAAACGGTTAGGAGTTGAAAGTTGAAATTTGGTACACAGTTAGGGTACATTAGGAGAACGCACACTAAGAAGGGATTTTTCAAAATTCCTCCCCACGGGGGAGAGAGACAGGATTAAGGCTTAACACTTCCATCAACAATGGAAGTGTTAAGTAACAATGGAAGTGTTAAGTAACAATGGAAATGTTACGTAACAATGGAATTGTTAAGAGAAAGCGACATGCGATACGCAGATGCAGTTTTTTTCGTTTTTGCGGGAAATCGAACATATTTTTAGACCCATTTAAAAATTCTCTAATTAGTTTGGAAACAAGAGGACCCAATTCTTGCATTCTGTGAAAACGAGTAAGGTTGACTGTAACATAATAATCTTAATCTTAGTTATCGTTACTTTTGCCCGAGCAACGCCGGGCCCACCTGCTAGTAAATTAAATAATTTGACTAGAGGTGAACAGTCAAACTGCCATCTTGTGTTAAATTTAACAGCTAGAAATGCCATATTTACTTGCTTATAAGATGACCTCGCATATAGGCCGAGGTGTGACTTTAAAGATCAAAATAAAGAAAATTAGATTTATTAATACAATTCTAATTTTATTTCATTTAATCACAAATAAAGTATCAAATGAACACAAATGAACACATTGTCTCACAAAAATTACTGGCATTTTAAACTTTATGGAAAAATCTTGTAAAATTGACAACATAATTTGTTTGTGTAAAGCTGGACAATTCGAAACATTTTTGCTGATTCTTAACAGTAGAATCCAATCTCTTTCAATTACACTTATGAGTTTCTCCGATTTCTGAATAATCATCTGTTTTCACATGGGAATAGATTAAAACTTATATTGGGCATTCATGTAATTTTGGAATTTAATTCAAAAGCTTTGTTTTTCCTATTCCTATTNTTCTCCGATTTCTGAATAATCATCTGTTTTCACGTGGGAATAGATTAAAACTTATATTGGGCATTCATGTAATTTTGGAATTCAATTCAAAAGTTTTGTTTTTCCTATTCCTATTCATCTTTACTCCTGACAATATACAAGAATGATTCAAATGACCCAGATAAAATACTTATGTTTTTAAATACAAGAGGATTCAGTAAAAAATTCAGTAAAAAATGCAAATACACAGTTTACAAAAATTATTTGCAAAATGCAAAGTATCTTTAACTTGCATGTATAGGACAACCTAGGAATTTGAAGCTGTGATAAATGAATAAAAACCTTGTCTTGTATGCGTGTAAATACGGTAAATAAATTTTGATTTAAAATATTCTGGAAGAAAACATCAGCCCAGTGAGGGACTCGCATCCCCAACTTGTGCTTATTGTGAAGATGTGTTTTCAGTTATGCTACCCCGATCTCTCTCCAATCTTTCTTCCTTGGGTTTCTTGATAGTTTATTTGCCATAATATAGCCTAATAAGAATCCAGCAATTGTTTGAATAATTAACATACACAAACAACCCAATAATTAATTTGTTACATACTTGCTTAACATTTTTTGACAAACTAAAGAGAACGTTTTTTTTTGTATTATTTTAATACTATATAATAAAAATTTGAAGCTAATCCTTATTTAAATTAATCGATAATTTATTTTAATTCAAATAAAAGCTAAATTTATGCCTTTTTTTCTGTTAAATGGTTTTTTCCTGAATAAAAATTCAAGCAATAAAATTTAAATACTAACTTTAAAAATCTAACATTTAAAACTAGAAAACAATTGAAACAATAATAATAAAATAATTAAAATGTTAACATTTAAAAAGCTTTTAAAAGTTTTTAGAATGTTAAAATGCCTAAGAAAGACATTGAATGATGCTAAATTTTGCATTTAGCAATTTGTATGTTGGAAACTCATTAAATGCTTATTAAATTCTGCATATACGTATTAATAATTTTATAAAGTACTGTTCTGTAGTATAGTATTTACTAATGAACATTGATCACTAAACGTTTTTTAAATTTTGAAAATTCTAAAAATAAGTTAAAATCTACATTACATGAAAATTTCAATATTGCAGCTGATTTGCCAATAAAAAATTTTGTGATGTTACCATGTGGAGGTATAGGAGTTGATTCTGATACAACATGGAATGAACTTCATACAGCCAGTGCAGCAAGAATGGCTGCTGGATGTGTTACAGAACTTGCTTTTAAAGTTTCAACAGGGGAATTAAAGGTATTAGAAATGAATAAATTTACATCATCAAAAATTATATTAAAATTTTTTAAAGTTGGACATAGATGAATATTAGGTTTTGAATATTTAGATTTTCAAGTTAGCTAAATGGTCTATTCAAGTATTTTTAGACTGTAGAACTAAGTATCAAAGGACACCTAATTTACTTGAAAATTTGTTTGAACCTGCTAAATTAGATAAAATTTATGAATAAATTGTGTGGTGTTTATAACTTTATCATATCTATATTGTATGCATGTTATATATATTACAAAAATGTGTGTGTCAATTATGATCATTTGAAATTTTGATTTATTGAATTTTTTAAAAATTTATGTAATGACTGAATGAATGAGTCTCTAAGCTCTGAAATTTTCTTCTTTCTATGTACATACAGACTAAATTGTTTTTACTTCTAAGGTTACAAGGTAAACTTTTATACCAAAACCAGTCAAACAACTTGCCCAATGACCAATATTGTCTCAAAGAGATTAAGAAGATTTTTGCTAATTTCATGTTAAAAACTTAATAGATAATACTTGGTGTAAACTGTAATACAAAAAAAATATATTGTATCAAAGAAAGAAACTATGATGATGATGATAAGTTTAAGATAGTAATATGATTTTTAAAAATATTTCAAATAATATTTGAAGTTAAGACTATTTACAAAAATATAAAAACATTTTCGAGTCTATCTTTTAATCCTTGAAACAACCACAGAAGTAACAGTTATATTGGTTTTGAAGAAAACCTTTATAAAACAAGATGAATAAAGATAGGTAAAAAATTCACGAAGTTAAAAACAATCAAACATCAGCCTTTTATTTGAGGATCTGATGCTTTTACATTAAAAATTATTCGTCTTGTTTTATGAAGGTTTTCTTCAAAACCAATATAACTGTTACTTCTGTGGTTGTTTCAAGGATTAAAAGATAGACTCGAAAATGTTTTTATATTTTTGTAAATAGTCTTAACTTTAAATATTGAAGAAAAATATATTCAGAGTCAACATTGAACATTGTGAATATTTCAAATAGTCTAGCCATCTATATAGCATTATGATTTAGTTTCTACTATGATAATCAAATATCAGATTAATTTCAGGGTACAACTTGGCTAACTATTAATTATCAATTTAAAGCTTTGAATTGATAATTAGTTACTATTTGTATGCTGCCTGTTGCAAAATTTGCAACTTGTAAAAATTTTATTTGTCTGTTATTTTGGGGTGGCAAATAACCACAGAGCAATCCACCAAAAAAAAAGTCATTTGGTGAAAGAGAGTATCACAGAAAATGAATCAGTATTGGTTTGATACAACTTTACTGTTAATGAACAAAAATAACATTGCTTGAGAAACTCAGTCATAAAAACTCTGGATTTTTCTTTCATATTGTCAATTATCCTTTCATTTCAGATTGGTACAAAAAATCACAGTAAGTGAAAAAGTAATTTGGCAAATAAAAGAAAATTGTTTGGCAAATGGATTGATGATTGCTATTAAAAAAAAAAAAAGCCAGTGTATGACCCCTGGTATGTTAATAAAGTTTCCACTAAACTGAATGATATTTTTACATTTTAATTTGCCAGATTATATAGATCAAATCAGTCATTTGACTTTAATTTGATTTGTGTTATGTAATATTAAATTTTATAAATTAACAAATAATTAAAAGAAGTTTGGTAATCCAAACATTTAATTATTCACTTGAATATGCAACACTATTTTCTTTACTATTGGACAGGGGCGGACTGGCCCTAAAATTTTTGTGTGGAAAATTTATTATCGGCCCAGCCCATAAACAAAAAAAATGTATTTTTTTCTATTTATATTTAAATATATTCAAAATACAATATTGATGAAAATTACAATAAGCACAAGTTACATTCTACAACATTAATTTTTTATTTAGAAGTTTGCTTTGTTGAGCAGTAATATTAATGACATCATCAGAATGTATTTTGTTTAAAAAATCCTTCTCCACTGACATTAACATGAAGGCTTCTAGATTTTCTTGCGATATACTTATAAGTATCTTAGCCTGCTTTTAATTAATTTTAACATAGAAAACCTTTGTTCACGGGACACTTGTGTTACAGACAGATAGTAGATGTTTGTATGCTTGACCAAGTATAGAATAAGCGCCACTTAATATGTTATATCTGAATAATATATTATAACAACAAATAGAGCAATTTTTGCAAGCAATGCAGTAAGAGGATAAAATCGCATCTTTATTAGTTTCTACTTGATCATCAGTAGAATGTTCATTTTCGTTTAATTTTATAAAAGTTTCATTGACATTTTCCTTTAAAATATTCCATGACGATTTAAAATGTTGCAATTCTGAAATAATATTGTGTTGAGTAGCTACTGGATTAAACTGTATTAAAATACTGCTTAATTTTTGAAATGCGTTTTCAGGAATATTTAGTGACGGTCCCGTAAATTTTGGTCTAATGTGCTTTGAACTCGCTGTAAGATGACAGTCGAACTCTCCCCGGTTGCTCTCTCTCCCACCTTCCCTGATCTAGATCGAGGACGTGTGAATTTGGTCCGGGAATGCGACAATTAAATCGTCTTACACTCGTTCCTGTTTACGAAATAAATCATCGATTTATTAGCTTTAGCTCGACAACCAGTTTCCCATTGGAGAGGGGGTGAGGTCCCGGCCTCACACTACAAAATAGATTATTTTTAATTAAATCGTTTGGAATATAGAGAAATTATTATTGAATAACATTTTTTACTTACCTAAAATAAAGGAAATAATATAAGTGGCCATTAAATTTGTTATGACTACAATCATCGCTTTGGTGGCTAGGTACAAAACTAATAACTCGCATTTCCGTAGTTTAGCATTAAGATTCATAGGAGTGGTGAATAGTTTCTAACAATGTAAACAAATGAGCAATTTTCTCTGTTTAGAAGGTAGTTTTGATTATTTTTTTTCCAGGATACTTTCTGTTTGGGCCGAATTGGGCTAATGTAGTGTTTGACTCAGGTCGGCCAAACTAATTTAACTTCGGATACGGGTAGGGCCAGGTAAAATGATACAGGCCTACACATATTACACCTAAAAATTGAAATTTACCTTACTTAATGAAAAAAATAAATGAATTTTTTAAGATTAAACTTAACCAAACGGTACATTATGTACAGTACATATTTAGAAAAAACGGCCCAAATTGTATACGGCCCGTGTGGAATTTTCCACATTTTCCACATGGCCAGTCCACCCCTGCTATTGGATCTGACAATATATAAGTTCTAAAACTAGTCAACTTTTTGGCAATGGATAAACAGCCTTTTTAAGTCTAGAATAAAGCTATATTAATGATGATTGAACATTTGTTATCTTATATTGTAAGTTTATTTTGTAGTTAGTTTTAGTAACAACAATAATTAATAAGAATATATATTTATGTGTATCTGTATATATTATATTTGTATATTTTATATATGTATTTTTTTCTTTCTTCAAAATACATTCAAATTCTTTATATTATAGTAGAAATAATGTAAAAGATTATCATAAAATTAATTTGATACAAAGTTCAAATATAATTATTACTCTGTGTTGGTTTTTTTCTTTGTTTGATTTTATATTTAGATGCTAGGTATAAATTAGAATTATTTAAATATATTGAAATATAGAAAAATTAGAACTAATTAGATATTTACTTGTCATATTTGAAGTTAGAAGCTTTCAGTAATACCATATCAAGATAAATACAATAATATATTGCAATAATTTAGCATTATTTATAAAAACTATTGTTAACAATTTTTAATATTACTTGTGAATACACTCTTCCTGAGTTTATTCATGATTTTATTTTTATAGCTTTGTACTCATGTATTGGCCAAAAAGTAATCTGCTGTCATTAATTCTTTAAAAACTAGATATTCATTAAATGTAATAAAAAGTAATTGAAAATATACTTTAAAAGTAACAGATGAGATTAGGAATGATTATTTATTATTAGCCTCATCAAACTTCTGTAAAAAATATAAAGGATTCTGATTTTTTTTTACAAAAATTTCAAACAACATAATTGTAACTTACAAGGAGAGCCTACGGCTTTGGGGTAACGGATTTTGATGATAACTCTTTACAGTGATGTAAAATACTAACTTGTAAAGTGCAAAACTCAAATATAACCAAGAAAAACGAATATAATTTATTGAAGCAATATTATATAATTACATATCATTGTCAGATGTACTGTACATGATCGTGAATGATACTTATGATAAAAACATTCAAAACAAAAATTCTGTCTACACCAAGAACAACAAATAAATGCTGCTTTTTTTAAGAGGTATCATCAACACTTTTTTCCTCACAACGTGAAGAACTTGCTTCTCTTGACGACATTTTTTGATTATAAAATAATTTTTCAAAATAAGTTTTACTACACAAATACGTCTATTCGTGTCGAAATTTAGAAACGAACTGTTAAAGAGTGAGTGAAAAAGAACTCCGATAGAAAAAACGCTCCTAGTGAGAATTAGATCGGTCACCGTTAGTGATAACAATTAGATGGGAAAGTTGACACATAGGTGTCAAGAATGCGCTGTTATTGTCAACAAAAGTATAAAAATATTAGACTTGGAATAGTAGAAATTAAATTAAAATAAATAAATAATAAGAAATAAATGAATGAGTAAATAAATAAATACATTATAAGTATTTATGAATTAAAAAAGAAAAATATACGCGAGAATCGAACCCGAGAACTCAAGCTTATGAATCAGACTCGTTACCACTCTGCCACAGAACGCTCGAATAGAAATACGTATAATTTATATATAAAGTTCTAAAAAACTTTAAGCTCGATTTTCTCGATTATATTTGAGTATTGCACTTTAGTATTTTTCAGGTAGTACACTCACATGGTGTACTACCTCTACACCAAAGATCATCAAAATCCGTTACCCCAAAGCCTTAGGCTCTCCTTGTTAATAAAATTAAATTATAAACAAAATGAATTTTTTAACAAATATAACCTTTATTTAACCTACATTATTAATGCATATGAGAAAATTTTTTACCTGTAATATACATGATGCAATGAATTAATGGAAATTTTATTTATAATATAATAGTTTATTTTTTTAATTTCTAGAATGGTTTTGCTATTGTTCGACCTCCAGGTCATCATGCAGAATATCAGCAAGCAATGTAAGTATGGTATGTTAGGTTTTATGAAAAAATGTTTGTCTGAAATTTTCTAAAATATTTTTATCATTATTTTAAATAATATAAAACAAATAAGTTCAAAGAAAATTAACAAACTAATATAAAATTAAGTCTTAAAAATTCTGACATACAGATTTTAAAATTTTTTAAAGAACTTCAAATGTTTTGTCTTTTTTTATATATATTTGTTAAATTTAAAAATAAAATTTTACACACTACAATAATTATAATTAAAGTAATACTATTCACAGTTAAATAGTAAATTTAAACCTATATTTATGAAATTTTCTTATTCTATTTTAAAGTATACAGCATTATTGTTGTCTCCAATTAAAAATGCTATGTTTAGTTTACAAAGCATGTTTGTGATGATTATGCATTTTATTTATTATTATTTAATTTTATTTTTCCTGTAAAATAATACATATATTTTGACTTGTAAGCTTATATTATATACAATAGTAAAATTTACTTTACTAGAGCATAAAACTTAGAACAATTCAAATTTGAATGCTTCAGATTTTAGACCATTTTTAGAAAACATTTAAAGAAAAGCATGTCATCCTATGGTAATGTTTTACATATAACCTTGTTGCTAAATACAATAACAAAATATGTTCTATACATGTGCTCAGCAATAGTATTCTGTTTTAAGTATTTACTGAAGATGAATGAAAGTCCAGAAGCAATTAAATTTGAATTGCTTTAAGTTTTATACTTCAGTAAAGCAAATTTTCCTATTGTATTTTAATGTGAAATCTTTTATACATTTTACACCATATAGTTTTGTAATTAGTTATTAAATAATAACTAATTACAAATAATTAATAAACTGTTATAAATAATGATGTTTTAATGTATATTTATTTACTTACAAACATTTTGGAGATGCACAGTTTTATTTTTCTGTTGAATTAACAGATGAATTAATAATGTCCTATAATTTTAATTCTGTATGAAATTATAAAATTTAAACACACTAGATTTGTTAATATCTTATTAAAAATTTCAGGGGTTTCTGTTTCTTCAATTCAGTAGCCATTGCAGCAAAACAACTGCGACAAAAGTTAAAACTTGAAAAAATTTTAATTGTGGATTGGGTAAGTAAATTTATAAAGATTTAATTGTTTGATAACAAGGTTTTATAATTGTCCTAGTAATATTAATTTTGAAATTATTTTAATTTAGGACGTTCATCACGGAAATGGTATTCAACAAATATTTTATGACGATCCTCATGTATTATATATTTCACTTCATCGTCATGATGATGGTAATTTCTTTCCTGGAACTGGTGATTTACAGGAGGTTAATATATTCTACACATAAGAAATATACACAATGATTTTTATTGAAATAAAGATTTGATAAAGTATATTATATGACATTTACAGGTTGGTACAGAGGATGGAATTGGCTTTAATGTTAATATTGCATGGTCAGATAGTCTGAATTCACCAATTGGAGATGCTGAATATATGGCAGCATTCAGGTAAATAAAAGTTTGAACTGGAAAATTAATTTGAAGGATTTGATTTGTATTATTATTAGAAATATGTAGCAAATATATATTTATAAAAGTGTAAAATTATAAATTATATAAAAAAATTTTTGGGGAATAATGTTAAATTTCCTTTAAAATGTTAGACATATAAGAGAGTTATTGTACTCTTGATTATTATAATTTTTTAATCATTGTAATTAACCCTCCGTAAGTCGCTAGGAATGGGGCCCTTACTTGAGTCGCATGGGTCTTACAGACCCAGTGTTTTTAATATGAAATAATTCAATTTTATCTATCGCGTAAAGAAACTACAGTTTCTTAGTTGGATTCTGCGCTTTGTTTTCTATCTAGTGATATAAATTACTTGCGTATTGACAAAATGAATTTTTTAATATTTATTTTTATGTAATTCGATACGAAAAACGCAAAAAAATAAACATATCAAATTTCAACTCGCTGTAATTTATCTCCTGTTTCACCGATTGCCATCGGGTTTGTTTGTAAGTGGGGAAGAAATATGACACTTTCAAGCGAAGTGAGTAGAACTTTTGCACTACTGCGAGAAAATTTGTCAACCGACCCCGCGTTACC
>NW_019384665.1:574344-595895 GCF_000671375.1 Centruroides sculpturatus | reverse complement strand
TTTACGAATGATGCTTGAATTTAAAGATTGAGCATTTTTCACAGCTTCGAGAATTTTTTCTTTGCCTTTTATAATTGTTCTGACCGACAATTCCGGTAGATCAAACTTCTTTGCCAATTCACAAATTTTCATTTTTGTATCGAAGTCTTTAATAATGGGTACGTTTGTAAAGTCAAACGAGTTAAATGCGTTAGTAACGAATCGTTCGAAAAGTCTAACGAAATAGGAATAACGATGACGTCATTCTCTCTTAACTCGTTCGACTTTACGAACGTACCCAATGTTAACTTTATATTCCAAAGATAAAGTTTTTCTTTTCTTGTTTGATGCAGAAGAATTAGTTCTACTTGGTTTGGATGACATAGTAGAGTCTATCAAGTATCCGTAGATATAACAAACACAGAAATAAATAACACAAAATAAATTGTAGCTATGTGTGGATTCCACGCGACACATCCGAACATGTAAGCTAAACAATAGTGTGGGGAGAGTGAGTAATCAAGGGTTGCGTGGCGCTCAAACAAAAGACGAATCAACAAGATTTGAAAATCGCGTAACTCCGGGTTCGCGTAAGTCGGGGTATTACTGTATAAGAAAAGTAGTGTATTCTCTCATACATGTTCATTTTACTCAATACAGAACCTCGGGTAATTGGGAATCTACTGTATTAATAATGGATTCTTTTAAATTTAGAAAGTTCTAATTTTATGTAAATACAACAAGAAACTTAAATTGTAGAATCAAGAAAATATTTATTGTTAAATGCTGATTTTTTTTAAAATTTTTGGTTAAATATACGATGTATTTACATATTTGTTTTATAATAATGATAATTGTTATTATAGAACAATTGTCATGCCAATAGCCAAAGATTTTGATCCTGATATTGTACTTGTGGCATCGGGGTTTGATGCTGCTTATGGACATCCTGCACCTCTTGGTGGTTATAATATCACAGCTGCTTGTAAGTATTAATATTAGCTATTATTTGAAAGTATTTTATATAATGTTTACAAATTTAAATATTAATATTTTTATTATTTACAACCTTTAGAAATAGAATATAAAACATTGAAACAGAAAGTTATGAAAATTTTGCATGAGCTTTTTATATTTCACAAAAGTTTTATTAAACAATTTTGAACAATTACTAAAAATAAATTTAGAAACATAATAAAAGCAAAATTATTAATTTTATTTTTATAAAAAAAAATTTCAAAATTAATCGCATAGAAATAATGATTGTATGAATTTAACAAATATTAAAATGATTATAAATTAGAGATTATTTAATATGATCATTCATTTTAATTTCAAGCACTTATTGTCCAAGTTTTGAATTTACTTTGTATTACAGAAATTAATTTAAATGTTTCCAATAAAGCTGAAAACAATAGATTTTATTATTTGGAGAAGTAAGTTTTAATAACAGGATCAAATGTCTGTATAGATTAATAATATTCTTACTCTATTTTATTCCTTTCAAGCAACACCATTAATTTCTGAAAGTTATCATAAAGTTGTTATTTTGATCATATGTAACTTTTTGAATTTTTTCTATCTGTAAGAAATAGAATACTGTAAGAAATTGTGCATTCTTTTATACAATTGTACATTCTTACAGGAAGGTGATTTCTAGCAAAATGTAGTTTAAGTAACTTTGAATGCATTTTGTAAAAGAATTTTAGTAAAAATATCTTAGAAATAAAATGAATTTAAATAATTAAACTAACTTAATGTTTAAATTCTTGTTTAGGTTTTGGAAATATGACTAAGCAGTTAATGCAGCTAGCAAATGGAAAAGTTGTGTTAGCACTTGAGGGAGGGTAAGTTTAAAATTACTTTTTTAATGATACCTAAAGCACAAAAAAAAATAAATAAACTAAATAATCAAGCATCACTAACAGTTCTTCAATAATTAAATCAAAAAGAAGTATCCCTTTTTTTTTATATTTTNTATTTGTCAATATTAAGGTAACATGTATAAGATGGTGAGGAATATAAATTTTTGTAGACTTTAAAGAATTAAAAGCTAGTGGCTTTCTTTCTTCAGTAACACATCACACAAGGAACAATTGATTTATGTATTTTTTATTAAAGGAAATGCATTTCGGGTCTTAATGACCTCTCTTTAGTCCTTAGAATGGTTTCCTTTAATTTCCTTAGAAATTCCTTTAATAAAAAATACATAAATCAACTGTTTCTTATGTGATGTGTTACTGAAGAAAGAAAGCCACTATCTTTTACTTCTTTAAAGTCTACAAAAAAACCAGTAATAGAAACCTAATTAAAAAATATAAAGTTTTTACCACTTTTTTTAATTGATTTAAATCTATGCATTTACTATATAGACATTTAATTTTTATTACTATTTAATTATGAAATTTTGAGCATAGTTTGGAAATAAAATTTTATTTATTTGTTTATTAATTAATTTATCTTGCACAATAGTTGTCACAAGATACATAATATCTACATGCATTGAAAACATTCTCCTCAATTAGCATTTTGGATTTAGTAAATAGATAATTTATGAAAATTATTTTATATTGTAATCCATAAGAGATGAGTTTAATATAATATCGAAAAATAAAATGTAAACAAATATACATTACCTCTTCATATTTGTTTTGTATATCTAATGTTTATATGTATAATATAAAGTATTTTAAAAAAACATTCAGCATTTACAACAGATAGTACATACTGTACTGAGTAAAAGAACTTTAGTAAACAGGCTGAAAATTCAACTTTTTTTTTTATATAAATTATTTGTCAAAGAAATGGAATTGTTGAGGAAGTTTTCAACTCTATGATTATGATGCCAAGTATGCATGGAAGTGGAAGGACATGGAACATCATCTGTAAATATTGAGATAAACATCTGAAAATTTATCCTCTTTTCTCACATTTCATGTGGCACATAGAAGTCAGTCAGTCATGATGCTAAATTGTTAATATCTCAGAGATAGTTGAATTTTTGACCTATTTCTACTAAGATTTCTTTACTCTGTATGGTGTATACTTTCTACTATATAAGTGCCAAATGCTTTTTGTGGCCAGATAGGTTAATATATAAATTACTATTTTATAATTTTTTTGTAATTCTTAATTATTTGACTAAATTTAAAAAAAATTATGATTACACTTCACATATTGCTTCATTTCCATTTTGGTAACAAGTTTTATGATAAATACAAGTCAATCATCAATTTTCCAGCATACTTTCTTTCAAAGCCTTGCTGTATTAAGTTTTTGCTAGATTAACTGATGTTGCAAAAAATTGAACAATGAATTTTGCGTTAATTTTATGCCTCTTATGTCTATAAAATATTATAGCCTGCTAGAAAGTTAAAAATTAGAATAAGTTAAACTTGTACTAAATATGGACTTGATATTACTGATACCTGCAGTTTTTTATTTTATTTTATTTAAATTTAATCCTAGCCAGAGCCAAAGCTAAAGCTAAATTTACATAAAATGAACTAAAAGAAAGTTGCACAGAATAGAGGGTTTTTAATAACTGCAATGTAGATAATTCAAGTGAACATGCATTACATGCAATATCATCTGTGACCATTTAGTGAATAATCTCACAGTTTTAAGTGCTGTCTTGTAATTCAGATTAAAAGAGATTCCAGCACCTGTTAATATAAAAAATTATTAATAAATAGCAAAAAACATATCAAAAACTTGACACATCAATTTTAGAAGAGCTGTATAGTTTGTGATGTTGATTCATTGGCATTTATAAATTAGTACATTATAAGCTTATAGATATATTTTAATATTTTATTAATTTAAATTGAGTATTTAATACATAAAGAAGTTTTAAGTTAAAACTTTAATTATATTTTTCTATAAAATATATAATTTTAATNTAATAATCTTTCAGAATGATTAACTTCTTCATGGCCATTTGATGCTAATTGTATTATGATTATTTTCATGTTACATTATTTGAGCAATAACTAAATGGTGAAGGAAAAAAATTGAATGTTGTAATATTTTGCAGTTTACTTTATTTATAAAAGTAAACTTATTTAGAATAAAATATTAATTTATTTAATACAGTTATGAACATAAGTTAGTTACCTAATCTTCATACTAGTTAGTCTCACAGATTGCATGTTAGTACTAGAAGGTTAAAAGAAAGTTGATAAGTTGGACAGATATAAAATTTTTATATTTTTCTTACAATTTGTTTCCATTTGAAAGCTATTCAAGGGAATTAACTTTTGCAATTTAGTTTTATAAACAGCAAGATTCTGTATCTTATGATTTTAAAATAAATTCAAGCTTGAATGAAAGATATATTGACTAGAAGAATAAATTTTTTCTAACTTGATAAGAATTTTTCAGCAGGAGAATATTTTTTCTGGAATTTTTATTAATAACTAATATTTATTTTGTTGTTATAATTGTTTTATATATAAAAAGCATTAAAATATATAAAATTTGAAAGAAAACAGATTACAAACAGAATATTTTCAAGTTTGTATTTTAAAATATATGTAATTATAGGAATAAGATTATAATGTTAATTTATATATTTATCTAATTAATTTTAATTATATTTAAATTGCTTTTAGTTATTTATTAATAAAAGTTGATATTTAATTATTTTTATGATGATAACAGGTAGAAAATTATTCTCACTACAAAATTTTGGAAGGTCATTTTCTTAGTCCATTTGTTCAATATATTCCAGAAGTTGTACCAAAAGAAGTTGAGACAGCAAGGTTAGTTTATTAAAAAGATAACTGTAACAGCATTTTGAAAATTTTAAGTTGATTGATTTATTCTGTTTATACAATGCACACAAGATATATTATTAGCATAAAACAATGATTACAGAATTATTCCAATATTATAGCTTACGTAATAAGCAATTTACAAAAAATTCTCAAGTAGACAGTACTTTAAAAGTGTTCTCATATTTAATCCCTTTCACACATCAAGAAAAAGTCTTACAGCAGAGTTGACCTTTCTTTAGAGACTTTTTGTGCACCTTAATATATGAAATGCTAAAATATTCCCTCTAGCAATGGTACAATCAATTAAAAAATATATACATTTGATAAAAGTGGCCAGGAAAGTACAAAATTACATACGTATTACATACATACATACATACATACATACATACATACATACATACATACATACAAGAAACACATTGGCCATACACGAGGTGTTTAGCTGTCAGAAAAGAGGATAAGGGAAAGGGGGAAGAAGGAGGGAGAGAGAGAGACAGTAGAAAAAGGTAGGATCCTTTTGAACGGCGTACATATTGCTACAGTACCCTCTATGTTTGATGTTGGCATGCAGTTTTTAGGCTGCAAGACCGTAGTCCTCTGAAGGGTCTAAAGAAAATCTGAGTGTAGTGAACACAATAATTGAGTGCCGAATAGCTAAGTGTAGAAGTTAGTGCCAAGTGGCTGTTAGTAGGAAGACATATCTATTCAATACTAATAAAACTGAACGTGATTGCAAATCTTAATACTACTTAACAGCTAGACAGACAGTGTGAAAAGCAAACAAACACAATGACAAACTAGACAATATGAATGGACCGACAGAGACAAATGAGCAAGACCCTAAAATTTATTATTTATTTATTTATTTAATTATTTATTTATTTATTTTTAAATGTTAACTTACCTACTAACTAAACTAACCTACCATAACCTAGGATGAACCTAACCAGATAACTAAAGCTAACAAACCTTAATCTAATTTAACCTAACCAGAAGCCAAGCTAAGAGCCCCTAATCTAACTTACAACTAGGACTAACCAAATTTAGACTGAAAGTATAAAATAACAAAAAAAATTTATGAAAAGTATATATTTTTTAATTGATTGTGCTGTCACCAGAGAAAAGATTTTAATATTTTATGTATTGAGAGAAGTGTGTAAAGAAGGTTGACTTTACTTATTTCCTAATGGTGTTTGAAAGGGATGAAGTATGAGGACACTTTTAAACTAACCTACCATAACCTAGGATGAACCTAACCAGATAACTAAAGCTAACAAACCCTAATCTAATTTAACCTAANACATTTCATGTGGCACATAGAAGTCAGTCAGTCATGATGCTAAATTGTTAATATCTCAGAGATAGTTGAATTTTTGACCTATTTCTACTAAGATTTCTTTACTCTGTATGGTGTATACTTTCTACTATATAAGTGCCAAATGCTTTTTGTGGCCAGATAGCCAAGCGGTCAAGGTGGCAGCCTACCGCTCTGGGGAACCTGGGATCGAATCTGGACGGGTCAAGGAATCCCCAGGAAATTTTCGGGGGGGTGGTCCGTTTGGATATGTCGGGCCCCATCCCTCACCACCCAGTTGCCCCATTGTGGGTCTGGCTGAACCCATAATGGGCCTGCTATAAGAGGCTCTCTTAGTGCCCACAGGGCGGAAATAGTAAAAAAAAAAACTGCTTTTTGTAGCACACTGTATATAATGACAAAAGTGGAGAGATGAGGTATGTAAGTAAATATTGTTGTTTGGACTTTTCCTAAGTAATGAGTGTTTCATCAAACATATTATTAGTTTTAGTTGAATAACAGAAATCTGAAATTAATCATTTTCTCTTCATCTGAAAGAAATAAAAAGCTTGCTTCTTATTTTAAGAATTTTTCACATTTTTTAACAGTTAACATAATCAGCTATTATGTGAACAGCACTTATGATACTTAATTTTGATAAAGTTTAAACAAGAAAATGCTTTTCTCTATTTTAAAGTTGTTTCAACTTATGCTACTTTTTGAATTATCCTTAAATGTTTAACTGTTCTGACATAGTCACTCACTTTATTCATCTTTTAGATTTGCATAATAAAACTGAAAATAATATATATATAATAAATTTTTGTAAATTTTCAGCTCCACATTGGCCATGTATTAAAAGGTGGGCTCACACAATTGGTTATTCGATTGTTGAGGCACAACAGAAAGAAAGGGAAGTTGAGACAGTCACAGCCCTTGCTTCCCTCTCTGTTGCAGTATCACAAGGTCATTTGCAGTAAGTAAATTTAATTTTAATTTTGATTTATGATAAATATATAATTAAAATGCAAAGTTTTCTTTTTGTTTTTGTTTTTTAATTGAAATTTTAATGTTTCACTTATAAATATACTTAATACAAAATCAAAACATATGAAAACTTAAAATAGTATCTAATATTAGGAATGATTATATCAATAAAATAATAATTTATTTTATAAATGTAATCATCAATTTTATAATTTCATACTGTTGAAGAAAAAAATTATTTGTTGTCAGATTTTATTTTGTAATAATAATTATCATTACTTGAATGGAATATAACAAAGAATAAAAAGATTTTATTAATAGTTTTATAATATTGAATTTTATAGGTTATAATTGAAATTTTTTGAAGAAAAAAAATTGCACAAAGAATTAAAATTTAATCTGTAAAGATAGTTTTATTTATATACAGTAGAGAGGCTTACAGTAGCGCATCGTTTATTCGAATCAATTGGGGACTGGGGTCGTTCGGATAACTTATTTTTTGGATAACCGATTATGTACGAAAAAATATATTAACTTATCCCATGTTGAAATTTTTCTTCATTGTGTGTTGCTTCATGTAGAATTTTCGTTGATGTTAAGCCTAATGTAAACTTTTTAAAATAATAATCATGGCTATTGTATCGTTAAAAATTATTTCNTAGTTTGATTCAGCAGCAATTGTCAAATTTTTAGTTGATTTGACAATTGCTGCTGAATCGAACTATGTAAATAATAATCTAAGCCTAATATTTAATAAATATTTACTTACAAAATATTTATTAAAAATGTGTATTAAAAATAATTTATATTTTAAGTTATAATGAAGTCAATAATACTATTTTAGTGTAGATATAGTTACATATCAGACAAAAAAGATCATTTTAGGAAATGATAAAATAATGAGAAGCCTTTATTTTCCATATAATTTGACTTAAATAAAATTAATGTAATGGAAAAACTCAAGCTTTTAGATTCATATGTGTTTTTTCTTTTTTATAAAAATACTGAAATATTCAATATTTATTCAAATTTATGTACTAAAATTCACTTTACTTTAGCATTAGTACTGAACATAACATTTCATTATTTTTTAAAACAGTATATTTAGTATTTTGATATTCAAGAGTTAAGCATTTGTAATAGTATTATAGATTGTAAATACGTTTGATTTATTATTTTATGACTATCCTCTTTTTTAGGTTTCAAATGCTGTTACCCACAAAATGGCCACAAAATCATCTAAAACCTGTTTGTCTACATTTGGCAGGAACTGGTGATCATGTATGTAAATTTCATTAACATTTAATTTTAAAGTTGATTAAACAAATATTATTTCTTCAAATAAATAAATAATTAAATTAAACAACTTAAAAATATCAAATAATTATTAAAAATCCTTTGTCATCACAGGAGGACTTCCGAAGAGGAAACTGAAGAGCCGATGGATGAAGATCAAGAAAAGTGAATTATTCAAATGATCATTCTTTTCATTCGGGAAATGTCGCACAAAACATCTTTCTGATTAATATGATTATGTTATCATTAACATTAATCATCCCATTTTTGATGTTCTTTCATTCCTGTAATTTGAACATATAAATTGTACTGTGAAAATTGCCATCCAAAATGTCCATTGAGTTGGAACAAAATGATAAAAGCGTATCGTTTTAAACAAAAAAAATATTTAAACGGTCCTTCGTTTGTTCATTCCCAAACGGCGCTTTAAAGGTCGTGTACATGTTTTATTTCTTTATATATTAAAAGCAGTATATATTGTATATATAGTCGTTGCATCGAAAAACATCTGGTCAAAACCGCTTCAAAGATATCTGCCGATTGAGACCGTGCAGGTATTTTCATTTGTTATTGGCTTCACTCCATTCCTCATGCCAATAAAACATCGGAGAGAAAGATCTCTGGCTAAAGCAGCCTTGTGTTACTGTCAGAATACACAATTTCCTAAAAATCAAGACGGGGGAAAAAAAAAGTTGAAGATATTTGAAAAATGTTTACTTTTTTAAATTTCCTTTAAAAACAAGATTGTTAATTGTTGCTGTTGTTTATTGTTGCTGTCGTCATGTTTTTAAATGCATCGGACCAGGCATAAGATATATCTGTATATCTTAAAAACAGGAAAAATAATGGAATAAATAAACATGCGAAAGCATGAATGCATATATTAAGTGCATGCATATATACAGTATAAAATGCATAAACATATAATACTGTATCTATATATTTGCATTAGATTTTGTTTTCTCTATTATTTCATTTGTGAAAACTGCTGTAAGTCATTAAAAAGAATTTTATGTATAATAAAGCATTTATGGCCAAAGAGAGAAGAAAAATCTGCTTACACTGTTTTTATTCTTTGTAATTTTATTAAAACTAAATGTTACAATTTATAAAATCATAAAACACAGTCTTAGGAACATAAAATCATGTTTTATATACACATTTGAACTAAAAAGTTTGATTGCCTGCCAAATTGGTACTTGCATATCATTTAACAATTTCATCCAAATTTTCAACATTTATGATCCACAGTTTAAATTAGGTTTAAATTACTTGATTGATATTTTGCTATTCTGCAGATGACTATTATTCAATTTTAAAAATAGCAATAAGTTGCAAATTTCTAATTAGAAACTGCCAAAAAACTGTGCTTCTAACAATTAATTTATTTAATTTCAGATTAATAATTTTTGTTAGTTACTTTAAATTATAAAAATTAATTATAATCAGAACAGTAAATTTTTTAACACTGTTTTTATTCTTGTGATTTAAATAAATTTCATGCAGTTAAAATTTCTTGAGATTAAAGTTACAAAATTAAATATTTAAACTTATAAAACTCTCTCGAACTTCACTCAAGGAATCAAATATTTTATTTATCATAACATTTTTGAGAGGAACATACTTATACACATCGATGCACATATTAAAATTTAATGTGTATTACTGAAGATGAGTGTGTTTATCTCAAATGTTACAGTAAATAAAATGATCGATTCCTTGAGCGAAGTTTGAGACAGTTTTATATATTCATAGAACATGGAGTTGTATTTCCCAAGTTTCAAGATTGATTTAAAATTTTCTAGAGTACTTATTGTCATTTTTAAAAATTGTTGAATAATAGTTTCTAGCAGAATGGCAAATTTTTTCAGAATCATTTTCTAATCATAAGATTTGAGATTTATTGTTTTTAAAAGTGAATAAATTACAATTCTTAAATCTTATGATTACTAAATTTTTTTTTATTTGTGTAGTTTTTATTCTAATATAAACTGCTACACTAATATAATCTTTTTTAATTTATGAATTAACAGACTTTTAAATGCAAAACAAACACATTTAAAATTTATGCAATTTTTAATCTTTTGTGAAAATTGGTTATAAATTTGCTCTTCTCTTGCCAATTTTTAGATTGTTGCTATTTGTGCATATTTTTTAAACCAAATTTGAGATGAAAAACTTAAAATTTCCATTAATTTCTTAAAGAATTAAGAAATGAATATAAATTAAGATTAGATGATAGATAATAAATTTAACTTTATCCAACTAAGAGGTTTCCAAACTTCTTTGACTGTCAACCCCTTCAAGGTTTCCTCATCCTTTCACAGTATTGACTCCCTCCTTTTTTGCTAATATAGTTAAATCTGCTGATCTAGTATTAATGCATACATAGCTTCTATAGAAAAGAACTACTAACAATGCATAAATTTACATCCTGAACTCCCATAAACCTATCTCATTGGACTGATAACTTCTAATGAATTTCCCGAAATTCCTTATAATCTATTCCTTTGGGAATCCCTGATCTAAATTCACAAAAATAACAATAATCTAAAAAATTTTCAAGAGAATATGTAGTCATTTTTAATCTTGAGATTAACCTTTAGAAATTTCCTATTCTACTGGCAACTTGGTTAAAGTATTGTACATGTCAATTTATCAATTTTAATTCACTTTTAAGAAATAAATAGAGGAGGAGAACCAGTTTATAACCATTTAATCAATATTTGATAATTGCAAAACCATTTACTTATTTAAAAATATATATATATTAATTACTGTTTAAAAAATGACAATTTTTACTTTAAAAATAATGAAATTTTCATTTTGAATCTTAATGAAAAATCCATAATGTAAGATGGAAGATTTAAAATGGAAACCCATTAACTAGGCAGAATTGAAATAACTTTCCAATAAAAGCCAACTTATGTTATATTAATTAGTTATTTTTAAAAATTTATGAGAAAAATTACTTTTTAATTCCAAAAAATTTGCTATAATTTTTGACATTTAATGAATATTTAAGGTGAAGTAATTGGATCAGAGAGAGTCAACCTTTGTTTATTGGATATTATCTCTCATTCCAATGATATTTGAAAATGGAAATTGATTTAGATTATCGCTTTTCCTTTACGTTTCGAGAAATAAAAAAATTAATTTATTTTTTTATTTTTTGGAAATTAAACTGAATCGAGTCAACGTAGCCTAAAGCTGTAATTAAGGAGATAGCTATCGAGATTGAATAAATTTACGTAACGGTTAGTTTTTTTTAAATTTAAAATGTGTGCTATTGATTGATGTCTTCTAGAGTATATTCGTGCTGCAGTTACAAGAAATTGTAAAAGATTTTTTGAAAATTTTTGGATTTTGTAGCTCGATTGATTTAAAGTATGCTGTTGTAATCGAGTGGCATCTTAACGTGGATGATGCTTAGATCTTAGATGCCACTTCAATTTGTGGATGAAGCCATGGGCGTCCGCAGAAAATTTTCCAAAGGAAAGCTTGGAAGCAAATAATTACATCAATAAATTTTTTAATTACTTAATATTTTTGAGTTCTTTTTACAAGTAGATTTTAGAATATCGGGTATCACGGGACCTTGACCATGGGGCGCTTTGATGCAGTATTTCATCAAAGTGTTCCATGATCAAGGTCCCGTGATGAGTTTCGTAAAAGTGATTGAGATATGTATTGTAATTTGTGGAATGTTTCACTCGATCCCAGGGAGGGGGCAAATACCCCGTTTGCCTCCCTCTGGAACGCCCATGATGAAGCTAAGGATTTCAATTGATTCGTGGAGGATCCCGAAATGCTTTCTAGTTAGTGGAGGAACCTAAGCCAGAACTCAAATCGATTCACACAATTGAATTTTTATCAAAACTGTATCTTCACGTCTTCGAAATAGGAACTTACGGGTCTGTGACGAGAATTTCCATCATCGGAAGATGTAAACAACTTGCCACCAAATTTTTAGAAAATTTCAATACAATTTACGAGGATTTTCGAACGATTTTGCAAGTTATTTAAATGCAATTATGCTCTGAAGAGGATTTAAATTAAGATGATAAAAAGCAATTTTACAAACATAATATTATCGAAAAATACTGATTTGAAATGAATGTTTTTAATTAAGCATATGTCAACTGTTGCTGTTATTTCAAATAAAAGTCACGGATGGATATTTTGTTAAACAAACGAATGTATTTGCTCAACGTTATTGCATACAAGAACATTCCCGAAATATTTTATAAATAATAATTATGTAATTTTAAAATATAAAATTGTAAAAGAATATTATTTGAAAATAAATGTCTGGTTGATGTAAGATAAAGTACAGAAGAATGAAGTCGGAGTGAATAAAGAACTTCAATAAGTGTATAAAATCCCTTCGGGGAATATTTTAAAATTCTTTCTTGAAAAATTTAATTTACAACTTCTTTACTCGATTGTTACAGCTTCCATTCTTCTACTCGCTATTACACTGCTATACATAGAAAATGGAGATTATAAGTTTCCGTATAGCGTCTCTATTTAATCCGAATTTTTATGTAGATTAAACGGAAAATCGAATAGAAATTATAATTTCTCTATACGAATTATATTAAGGTTACGAACTATTCTCTGTTGTCCGTACGAATTGCCTTCGTTTACCCTAAATAAATTACTGTCTACACGAATTATTTTGTATATAAATTGCTGTCTACGTCAATTGTTCTCTATATTAATTGCATCTCTGTACGAATTTGATGTTATAAAATTAATTTTTCAGATGATCGATTAAAAGGATATTCTTGTAACCGTTACTAGATTTATGCCTGGTGAATTTAGAGACCTGTTAACTCTTAATGTATTGTTTCATGGTTCGAGAAATTTTTGGTGCTTTGATTTACGACACAGTTTAACATATTTTTTATGTAGAATCGGTTTGTAAACTGGTTCATTAATTACGATTACAGCACCACTAATTCGGTTCAATAATTGCAACTTTTTATTTTTATTAAAATTATTCAAAATATTCTTATTAAAAAACAGTTTGGTCACATATATTGTATATAAGCAAGTTGTAACTCCATCTCTGACACTGAACCGCTTACGTTAATTGCCAGATTGAGTTGTCATTTTCTGATTTTTTAATATTTATGAAGAAGCTGTTCTTTTATGACGTAACAAATTTATTTATCTTTCACTACCATTTTACGCACAGAATTTAATTACTATTGCTCAGCAGTTTTAAGGTACTTCGACTTTTTTTTTTGCAATCGAGCGTACAGTACAGTACACTGTATAACTTGCGATTTAGACAATAAAAACAATTCTTATCAAGTTGTTTCAAATTATAAAATATAGCCAAATATTTTAACAATAACGTGTAGTTACTGTACATTTATTTAAATACGTATCGATTGCAATAAGGCATAAAAGGTTTATTGTTTATGCTTATTAAGTAGTGTTATATAATTCTTAATTGTCGGAGCTTTAAAATATAGAATAAATATGATAAGAAAAAATTAAAGTTTCACACACTTAAACATTTTATTTAGTTACACAATTACCAAGTTATATCACTAACAAAGAAAAAAGGAACAATTTTTACATGTTAATTAATATCATAGAGAAAGTACAATATACCACGTAAATATACTAACTTTTGCTTTCCTGGCTCTGTTATACGTAACAGAGGAAAAATATGACGATCGGTCAAAAAAAGACCCCAAGATTTTTACATCTTTGGACTCAGAGGATCTTGAAATGTCAAGAAATGCAAAAAAAAAAAAAAAATTCGGGTTATTTTTTCTGTATGTTTGGATGTATGTGTTAGCGTCTGTTTTATATTAATATCTCAGGATGGAGTAAAGATTAAGTAACGAAATTTGGCATGGTGGCTTGTATATGAGGGGCATTGATGCTGTTAAATTTTGGTAGTTAATAGTCGACGGGGTGGGGAGATACAGGGGATCGTGTGTTTCTCCAGTAAGGCCAGATTTAATGACTATTTTACTCGTTATTAACATTTATACTTTTTATAAAATTCATCCCTACCCTCAAAATTAAGCTTTTTGCCATTTTATAGTAATTAAAAATATAAAAAGTTCTTTATAACAAAGTCTCGTAACAGATGGCGCCACACACAATTTTATTAATTTATTATTATAATTAAAATTATAAAAATTATTTTCTAAATAAGATCTCATAATTGGCGGGAAAGTTATGCGACTTGTTACTGGATTTTCACTCTAGAGTTACAGGACTGTGTTCGGTAGCGCAGAATGCTAAGTAAGAAATCTGATTGGTTAGAAGAATGGAACTAAGATTAAGAAAAAGATGGAAAACGGGAGAAAAAAAGAGACGGTGGCCACGCAAACAACGTAGAAGTGAACTAATGTCTACGTCATTCGATCACGTGTTTTTCTATAAGCTAGCTCTTCAGCCAGTGGTGGAGATCCGGTTCTGTCGCTGGAACTGGAACTGTCAGAGTGAAGAACTGTTAAGCTAGGCTGTTCCTTGGAATCATTACGTATTGTCGGAATTGCTTCGTTTATTGAACTAGACGTCCTTCATCAGTTTTATATAGATCATAAAATGTTTGTCTTTATTCATGTTTAACTCGACTCTGAGGAAAATATAGAGTATCACGAACATTGCAGTAACTAGGCAAGTGCAACAGGTGCACCCGCACAGGGCCCATTTGAAAGGAGGACCCAAAATGCGTGTATTTGTTTTATTATTTTTCCAAACCTAATTAATTAAGGGACCTAAATACAAATTTTTGCACAGGGCACAGGAATGGCTAGTTACGGCATTGATCACGAAATCTGGACTCCTTACACCTCTCCTGATTTTATCCCTTTTATTAATTCCTAAACTCTTTGTCCGATCTGCATCTAATTTTGGACTCTGGGAAAAATACAGACTTTCATGAAATCCAGACATCCACTCTTCACCTGATTTAATCTCCTCAACACTTCGTCATAAGCATAACAATTGTAAGCTAAAATAATCAAATCTGTAATAAGATTTTCATTTTAACGTTTAACTATTTTCCTGTTTGGACGGGCGATGAAGATTTATCTGCTGGTTATTAATAAAACAAATAATTAAGAACTCTAAAAAATATACATTTTNAAAAGTGACTACAACGCAACGGAGGTTCACGATCTCATCTGCAAGGCATTTGAGGAGGATACAGTCAACATGCATGTCTGCTACAATTGATTCAAAAAATTCAAAGATGGAGATTTCTCATTTTAAGAAGTATCCCATTCAAGCAGCGATTCCACTATTGATGATGCATTCTCCATCAACTCGTAGACGATAATCCACGATTGACCACCAGAGAATTAGCACAACTTGAGTGTTCCATATCTTTATAAATTTAAAATACTCTAAACTAATTTGATTATTCCTAAAAACCCGTGGAACATTTTCAATGAACATTTAAGACATTGTACGGAATAAAATTCGCTTAACAGACAAAGCAAAAGGACACATATGAAATAGATTTTAGTGTTTAAACAAAATACTCTGCAAAATGCTTAAACTTTCGAAGAATGTCGGCAAAAATACTCGAATTTACATGTAGAAGAAATTGCTTTTACTTGAATTTTTTTCTGTATAATTTATTTATATGTAATAACTTTATAGTATTCTACTTATTTTCTGTAGCCAGTAAGGAAGTTTAAAAAATTAAATTGATTGAAAATGTAATTTACAGACTTGTGTGACACAGAAAATCATAAAGGGTTGGATAGATTATCACTCGAAAGAGTTTTGTTGAAAGAATTGTAAAATTTACAACTATAAATACTGGAAAATTTTTAAATCGAAGCTCGAAGGTTCGAAATTGCGGAATAGGTTTCGTATATTTGTCTATTCTATGCATTTATTATATATATTTTTTTATAAAGAGTATTATTTATTTTAACTTTTCTTTGTGTTTTGTTTAATAACTTACTGGTAATAACTATAAAAAGTGAATAAAATCCAAATTTAATTTACTCTAAGGTCTATATATTAGATCTATCGATCATTACGTACTATACATAACATATTTTGTTCTAGAGTATTTGGGGTCATAAGATACATGATGGCCCAAAAGACAGTTAACCATTGTAAAACTAAATAGTCGAAAAACAAAAATAAACCACGGTTAACAGATTTTTAGGCCGTTCTTTTTAGGCCTATATCCTATATAATGACTTAGAATAAGATATATTATTTACATAATCTTATATACTATGAATGTAGGAGAAACTTTTGTAATTTGAGCATACCTTGGAATATTTTTGTCATTAATTTTTTTTTTTTTTTTTTTTTTTTTGTAACACCTATCGAGGAAGCAGGTAAAACATCTTGTAGGCACTATTTTGGTCAAAAAGTTTTTGTCGTCTGTAAAATTCTGATATTAATGTTTAAGTTTTTTAGAACAACAGATTTCTCCAGACAGAAAAATCGGTGGTAATTAGTTCACGGATTAAATAGATATAAGTAAGATGCGATGGTATTCTCAAGTTTCCGACATTAATTAGGGCGACAAATTTATTTTTCTTCGCTACTGCGCCCTCTTGTACCTTGAATAATTGGGGCGTCATGTTTTAAAACACCAAAAATGAACATTATTCTTCAGAATAAAATGCCAAGCAGTAAATCTGGTATCAAGAGGTTAAAAATAGTTGCAGAAGCCTTGGAGAAAGACTGAAATCATTATAAATCCTCCAGTGTGTATGACTCACTCCCATCTTTACAATGCTGTTGTAAGTAAAATGTATCCAGACAAAATTATGTTGAGAATTAATTTATTATGCTGTGCTATTCTTATTTTATAAACTAGTGTTTCAAGATAAAAGATGGTAATACTCAAAGTACTGTACAGTACATGACCGTGTTGTATCTGGGAACAATATGTAAAATAAAAACATTCAAGAATAATAAATCTATTAGGTGCATTATATAAGGATGGGAGTTCTCTCTCATTTAAACAAAAACAATGATAGAAAAGTATTGTTAGTTGTTTGTTTCAAGGTACAACAGTTTCCCAACTTAATTAAGTTATATATTTCCTATTAAATAGCACAGGAAAATAATAATAAGGCCTTCATTACAGTTATCAGCCCAGATTACATACATATTATATACAGTAGTACAGGGACATAGTATATATATGTAATTGGATGTTATTAGATACGTTCGTAAAATTAGACTAAATGTTACGTATTTTAGAATCTATCAAACATAATCATACTGCAGTTATAATTGATAAAGAGAGTGTATTTTTATATATATAGAAAGTAATTTACATACTTATATTTAGATTGCAGAACTTAATTTCCTTATACATATAGGCCTATATATTTAGAGGATAGTAATATGGAACCCTACTTTGTTTTTGAGAGATTTGTTATGAACTGAAAGCTAAAATTTTTTTCATTTCTGGTATAGTTAGTTTTCTTATATTATTTGCTACCCATCCCTAACTTGAATTCACAATGTTCCACTTAAGAAGAAACTTATATAAAAATAATCGAAAAAAGTACAACTGAGTCACAAAGTATAGTGACTAATGACTCAGCTGTACTTTTACTTTTCTTTCAGTTGTACTCTGTTGTATTAATGACTCAATTGTAATACGAACTCCATTATTTTTTAAAGTAGAAGAAATTAAAACAAACTCACAAAATGTTGAATAAGTATTTTATATATTTAAAAAATATTACATTAAACTTAGACCTATACAGTACTTTGTTTTCTTAGTAAACTGTAAAATAATGCTAAAAAGTTGAGAGAGAACGTTCATTTTAATTTTTCTTTCGTGTATCTTTGCAGCTAGACGAAAGAAAAATTAAATGCAAGCTTGTCTTTATAGAGATGAAGGATTTTGCCACTAATTGGTAAGCCATTTTACGTAATATGAGCCCGGGGTCCATATTATCTGCATCATAGGATTCCATATTATAAACAGCGCCATTTTGAACAACTGAAGCCTACAACAAAACGAAGAGGACTATATATGTTTAAACACATGAAGACGTTAGAAAACAACATACAGTANGCCGTTTTACGCGGGGGATGCGTTCCTAGATGTCAAAGCGCTAAACGAAACAGCGTTAAACGAGGACATTTTAACATGAATAAATAGGGATAGGGGAACACGCGACCGAAAATTTTAAAAAATTACTTTAATTTTAAGTTATTTTTATATTAATTTGTATAATAATATATGTTAAATAACACATAAACATATGCACACAGAAATAATATATTAATTAGTTCATTTTTTCTATATTAATAGTTCATTTTTTGTGACGAAGATCCTGACTTTTCTTTCTTTCTTGTTTCTTTTTGCAATAAAATCGTAAAGAGTCATTTGTCGCTTTTTTCTTTCCTTAAGCAAATGTCGGTAGCGGAAAATCGCATCCAAAACTTCTCGTTTTGCTTTTGCAGTCCTTTCAAAATATGGATCATTCACTACAATTTGATCAACGATTTCGGTTATCGTTACCAAACTTTTACTAAGGAAATCTGTACAGAAATTTTTTGGGTTCTTCGTTTTCAGAATCACTATTTTTCAGTTCTACATGGATTCCTTGTTCTACCAGTTCTTGAAGGTTGTCATTGATAAGACTCTCCCAGAAACCTGCGGTAACTCAATATCCTGTTCGCAGTCCTGCTGTATCGATTAGATTGAGTTTGATCAACCTAACAATACAGCGATAGGCTCTTCTCCTTGAGAATTCTTGGATACCTTCAGTCATAACTTCTTCCACACTTTGTTCGTGCATTTATCAGTTAATTCTTGCCAAGCGAAGCCGATATTGCTATGGCATCCGTGATGTTATATATTTTCCAAAATTGCACCAAGCAAACATAGATTTAAAGAAAGTACACCTTTTTGCCACCTTTTTCTGATTGGTTCGTGTTCGTAAATAATCGTATTATGTACAAATCAATAAAATGCCGCGATAATGAGCTTTTTTTTAGGCTTCGAGCAGACGGCGTTATATCGAATCAGCGTTAAGCGAGGTAGCGTTAAACGGGGTCTTATAAGTAAAGTTTCTGGTTATAGAAGTTATCTGTTAATGCTTACCAATTAAGAACAAACGCGATTTTATATACGAGGTACTGTATATCTGAAACATTTTAAAATAGAAAAAGACAAAAACCTTTCTTCTTCAACCACCATTAAAAACTATCGATGCAAGCCCTTCTATGGCCCTTAGGGGAAATTAATAAACAAGCTATAGCTGTTACTACTAGAATGCAACTGCTTCTTCAAATATACTGAGGGGTTTCACATTATCAACAGGGTTGTATATTACCACCGTTCCCTCTAATGTATCTGAACATTTTTTTACATGATTTTCCTTAAAAAATGTTTTACCTCTATTGCTAGAATCCAATATTATAGTGAGTGTAGTTAATGGTGAAGTGCCACGAGCGTTAAGACGTGGCCTTTACCATTAACCAGTCTACCACTCTGATGGATTCAGAATCGAATGCGGGTCTCAACTCAACAGGAATTTCAGAGATGATTTGTCCCGGATATGTCATGCCCCCGTCTCTCACCACCCGGCCGCTCCATTGTGGGCCTGGCCGAAGCAATAATGGGCTTGTTAAAAGAGGCCCTCTTATGCCCACAGGGCGGAAAGAGATAAGAAAAAAGTCAGCCGCTCTCATTGTGGATTCGGCCAGGCTTATAATGGGTACGGGAATAAGTCCTTCTTAATGCCCTCAGAGCAGAAAGAGCAGAGAATAAATGGTGAAAAGTGGGATATTATTTGATATTAATTTTAAAAAAAGAGTTTGTGGATTATCGATCGATTATGCTAAAGAATCTCGTTTGATCAATTCTATAATTTAAATAACACTTTTTTTAATCAATCAAATAATTTTAATTTGTTAAAAAGATATTACAAATCTCGAGTTTTAAATGTAAAAATAAATTGTTTTTTTTTAAATTATAGAATTTTAGTAATAGTACATAAAATATTTAATTAAGTAGTGTTATAAATTAATTAAATTCAAAGTATGGGCTTTTTCCTATTTTATCCCATTCCAAAAATATTGAAATTTTTTCCTATTAATAAGTAAATAAAAAAAAATACCTGGTTCTAAAAACCATAAGCATTTTTCGAGAATAAAAATTTTTCCTTATGATTATTTTCTATAAAAATTTTTCTGTATTCTAACCTTATTCAGGATTTTTGTTCAGTTCAGTTCACTTTATTCAGTCCCAAAAGTGCACAATTTCTCTCTAAAAAACAGGATTTTTTACTCTATCCAACTCTAAAAATAGTTTTATAAAAAAAAGGACTTTTTCACCTTAAAAAGTTTCAAAAATATTGATTATTTTTCGAAAAAAAGGACTTTCTTTCCTCAAAAAGTTCCAAAAATATTAATTATTTTTCGAAAAAAGGGAATTTCTTTCCTCATTCAGTTCCAAAAACATTATGATTTTTTTTAACATTTATTTTTATTTATTTTTTGAAAATTAATTTGTGAATTTTTTTATTCTCTCTATAAAGGGTGTGGCTGTATTCTTTTCTACATTGTTTTCTATTATTTAGGGTGTGGCATTTATGAGTAAGAAATGAGGAGTTTCGAGTCGAATTTTGTTACACCTTCATTAGTCAAAATTAAATTTTATACTCATTTGGGTATAATAAAAGATTCTTAAAATTACCATTAACAAACACAAAGTTTATCGCTTTGAAGATCAAATATGCAAAATATTAAGGTCAAAGGAATGAAGATTACAGGGAATGAAAATTCTATGGTGAAAATTATAAGGGATAAAATTGTTGAGATGAAAATTATCAAGGAATGAAAATTATAAGGAAATAATGACTGTTAAAGGATAAGAACTGTAAGGGACGAGAACTATTCTCATCCCTTAACAGTTCCTTAACATCGAAAATTTCAATATTTCGTTAATAGTTCGCATTCTTTAATAGTTTTCATCCCCCTTAACGGGAATGAAAATTATTAAAGAATGCGAACTTTAAGGAATGAAAGAATAAGGGCATTGAGGGAAAGAAAGTAATATATATATCTAAATATATAAAATTGCTTGTCCTGACTGACTCATTCATTCATTCACTGATTCATCATCGCCCAGAGCAAACCGCTTAACCTAAAGAGGTGAAATTTGGTACACAGTTAGGGTACGTCATGGAAACGCACACTAAGAAAGGATTTTTCGAAATTCCAACGCGGGGGGG
>NW_019384665.1:545257-571947 GCF_000671375.1 Centruroides sculpturatus | reverse complement strand
GTTTTAAATTCGAATTTGTTATTGCGTATTGGTTCGATTATAGAACGATTGTAAACGTTTCAGAAAATTGATCAAATTGAAAATAGTTCGTTTGATTTTCGGCAATTCTCTTCAGCGGTAGGTGTTATATAACAATTACTATGGTTATTGAAATATTGGATGTAAATGGGGTTTGCTTGCAAAACCTCCGCTGACGAAGTCGCGGGTAACAGCTAGTATATATATATAATTATTTAGCTCGAAAACAGCTGATTTAAGGCTTTATTTATTTTTCTTTATTCTTCCATAATTATATAACAAAATATTAATTTATCTTCCTGAATTGTTCTTCCATAAAGTAATTAAATAAATCTTTGTTCGTCATTTAAATTTATTTTAAAAAGAAAATAAAAAACATTCATATTCCAGTAAATTGAATGACAATACTCACTTTGGTTGTGTATAAAGATTAAAAAAAAAAAGAAGTGTCAAGGAAATGAATAAAAACACAATAATGAAAGAAGGAAACGTTTAGATGAGTTTTCTTAGAGAATGTTTCTCGAATTACATATAATTACTTGGAGGGAAATGAAAAGAACGCCATTTTGTATCTTTTATTTGATATTATGTAATTGAAATTATATATATAGGCTGTACACACACACACACACAAATGATAAAAATCTCTTTACATCTTGCAACTATCGATGCAACAGCAGAGAAGATATTTTTACTTTTCTTACTTCATTTCTATAAATAAACGATACTTAAAATCACATTCGTCTCCACAAAAATTAACATTTTGAACTAATCCAGAAACAAGCTATAGCTGTTACTACTAGAATGCAACTGCTTCTTCAAATATACTGAGGGGTTTCACATTATCAACAGGGTTGTATATTACCACCGTTCCCTCTAATGTATCTGAACATTTTTTTACATGATTTTCCTTAAAAAATGTTTTACCTCTATTGCTAGAATCCAATATTATAGTGAGTGTAGTTAATGGTGAAGTGCCACGAGCGTTAAGACGTGGCCTTTACCATTAACCAGTCTACCACTCTGATGGATTCAGAATCGAATGCGGGTCTCAACTCAACAGGAATTTCAGAGATGATTTGTCCCGGATATGTCATGCCCCCGTCTCTCACCACCCGGCCGCTCCATTGTGGGCCTGGCCGAAGCAATAATGGGCTTGTTAAAAGAGGCCCTCTTATGCCCACAGGGCGGAAAGAGATAAGAAAAAAGTCAGCCGCTCTCATTGTGGATTCGGCCAGGCTTATAATGGGTACGGGAATAAGTCCTTCTTAATGCCCTCAGAGCAGAAAGAGCAGAGAATAAATGGTGAAAAGTGGGATATTATTTGATATTAATTTTAAAAAAAGAGTTTGTGGATTATCGATCGATTATGCTAAAGAATCTCGTTTGATCAATTCTAAAATTTAAATAACACTTTTTTTAATCAATTAAATAATATTAATTTGTTAAAAAATATTACAAATCTTGAGTTTTAAATGTAAANTCTTTATAGCTAAATATATAAGAATTTAGAAAAAAAAAACAATTAATTGGTAAATATTTCTTTTCTCAATTGTCCTTAGTTTTAATTTCTTACAAATTTTCATTCCTAATTTTCATTCCGTACACCATTTATTTCGTTCAGTTTTCATCTCTTACAGCTTTTATTCCTTATAGTTCTCACCTCATATAATTTTCAGTCCTTACAATTTCATCCACTATAAGTTTCTTCACTTGTAATTCTCATCTCTTACAATTTTATTCTCTTACAGTTTTTATTCTTATAGTTCCCATGCCTTATACAAGTCGTCCATTACCGTTTTCATCACTTACAGCTTTCATTCCTAATATTTCCAAATATTTTTTGAACGTTTCCAATTTCCTATCAAGGCATTTCTCCAAGTCATTTGAATTTTACAATAAAAAGGAAATTTTACAGGAATTTTCACTTTTGAAAGATGGAAAAATCGTCGACTAATAAAAGAGCATTGAAAATAATTATTTTATCAAACAACCAAATCCATTTAGTCTTTAGAAAATTCTAAGATAAAAAGAAAGAAAGAAAAAAAAAAAGATATTCTGTCCACTTAGCAATATTGAAAAATCTTAAATGCATTCGATAAGCTTTTAAATCTATTGGATATAAAATATCTAGTTTAGAATATATAAAAGAGAATGTTATTTTCATTCGATATTTATTATACTTTTGTAATTTCAAACAATAAAGCGAATTTCTTCAAAAATTCATAACTCTTACATAATTATTTATATTTATTTAGCTTATATAATTAATAAATTTACTAAAATGAAATTAATGTCTTTAATTATAATTAAAGATGTATTATATTTAGCACTTTAAAAAGTACACAAATAATATTTTAATTTACTTAAACAAATTTATTCAACATTTTCTCCAAGTTATCCTTGAAACTTTCAAGGATAATTTGGATCCGTGATAATTTTCATTCACTAAAGTTTCCTTTCACAATTTTCATCCTTTATAGTTTTATTCCTTACAATTTTCATCCCTTATAGTTGTCATCCCTCATAGTTTTTATCTGAAGTTTTCTTCTCTATAATTCTCATCCCCTACAGTTTTTTCCTCTACAATTTCATCCATTATACTGTAGTTTTATTCTTCATAATTTCATTTTTCAATTTTCAACCTTCACCTACAATTTTCTTTCTTAAAATACAATTGATCCATTCATAATTTGTCCAAAAGGTTCGATGCGAATATCAAAAAATAATTCCTCATATAGCCTAAATTTTTTGATCATTTAAACAATATTAATTAATTAACACAAATTTAATGTAGACTTACGGGTTTTTAAAAGTACTTTAAAATGCCATTAAAAATAATTTTAATTATTAAAAAGTATAGGAAATAATGTGGCTAATATTATTAATAATATATTAAGTTTATAAGTATTAAATTTATTTATATAGGCCTATATACTTTTTTAGATAAAAATGAATTTTTTAAAATTTTATTATAATATAATATCTATTCGAGTGAGTTCTTTTGGATTTTTCTTATACGATTTTATTCTTTAGCGATCCCAATATTGAAAACGTTTTTATTCATTTCATCTGTCCGTTCGATTGTCGGTCCTCATCGTTTCTCAAAAACTAAAAAAAAAAAAAATGATTTAATGGGTGGCGATACAGAGAGGATCACTCTCTAAATCACAAAATTTTATATAAATATATGTCATTATATAAATGAAAAAGGAAGAAAACGTTGACATTTTACGAATTTTATAATTAACTTAATTTTAACAATTTATTTTATTTATGTTATCGAAGGACATGGGTTCGGTCCCCATCCAAATCCAATGTATTTTTATTAGATTTTTTTTAAAAATATACTCTAAAAAACGTTTCTAGATAACAATTAAACGTATCTGTATAACGAGGAATTTGGTTTACGATTTAGAGGGAAACATTAACAGAGGCTTTGAATATTAAATTGGATTTGTAGTAAATGATGAGGGGGGTGTTCAACACTTTTCCATTTATTAGCATTAAAATGAGCTTTATTTTACATAATGGTAGTTTGTGTGTTAATGTTTAAAGTGATCGAGCGATTGCAACAAAATGAAATTTTCAGAATCTCTAATACTTAATTTCCAAATTATCTTCTATTAAACGCTCTTTGTAGAACCGAAAATGCTGCATTCAAATAATCCCTTTCTCTTTTTCGAAATATACCTCGATATTACGCACTTCGCTATTTCGAAAACATCTTTATTACGAATTTATTAATACCAAAAGAAATTATTAAAATATCTGCTTTCATATCTGTCAGATTCGTAATAATGAAGTTTTCGTAATATCGAGGTTCGATATAATAACGCTATACAGTACTGTATTAATATTCTCGCAATAGTGATGTTTCTCGCAACATTTAAATAATAAATTTTCATAATAGCGAGGTTCATAACAATGAGGTTTTCTTAATATTGAGATTCACTAAAACGAGGTTTGTATTAAATTAGATTTTCATAATAGTTAGGTTTTGTTACATTAATGTCTACATAAAGAAGGCTTTTCATAATATCGAGATTCGCAATAACGAGATTTTCTTAATTACTTTTTAGTTTTTTTTTTGTTTAGTTTAAACAAAAATAAAATCTGTCACGCGATGATTTCAATATAATAATTGAAAAGATTACCTGAATTTCCCTAATTATTAATTTTATAATTTCATATTTGTTAAAAGCAATGTTCTCACTTCGCTCAGAAACTTTCTTAGATTAGTTTTATTTTTTAAGAATGTATTTGTATTTATTAGTGTTGTAACGAATAGTATATTCGGCCTCAGGCCGAATGCCGAATATTCGGCCAGGATCGTGGCCGAATAGCCGAATATTTGGCCAAACTATTCGGCTTGATTAACGCACGTACGAAAATTGGTGCGCAAACCGCATTATAGCAAGGCTCTCTATTGGCCCGCTAATGCTCTCTATTGGCCCGCTGTCACTACGCTTCGCCAATCGCGTTAATTCTTGGCAGTTGTAGCGGACAGACAAGAGTGTCATGGAAGTATGTGATAAATGATGATATCAAATGTGGATACGAAATGACCTACACGTGTAAATAACGGAAAAAAAAACAGAGAAGGACTGCGAGTGAAAATGTGAAAATAAATAAGAAATTGAGTTGATAACATAATCGAACAAGTCGAGGCAGCTTATTGGCACGAAATTCGCGGCCGTCAATGCCAAACAATTGTTGTCATAGACTTCGGAAAGCTAAATGCTTGTAATNTATATATATATGTATATATATTTATAAAATTAAATTATTTGTTATTTCTACTGTATTTACTAATTGGTGTAATAATTGATATACATGGCTTCTAAATCAATCTATAGTTTAAAAAATTTAATTAAAATTAATAAAAATAAATAAAATTTAAAATGTAATAACAATAAAATAGTTTGGCGAAAGTTTTTTATAATTTTTTAAATATTAATTCTGTACTTGCGCATTTTAATATATGAATTTTTAAAATTTCTCTATCAAATCGGTAGTTTCTATAAGTTTATATAGAAAAATGTATTATTTTAGAAAGTTTTTCTAGAATTTATATACAAGTTTTACATCTAAAATGCCAATTAATAATTAAATGTCTATATTAAATAAAAACATTAAAGAATTATTTTTAAAAAAATAGAAATTTTGTCTTTTAATAAGTAATTTTTGAATGAAAAAATTATTTATTAACCTATTCTAACATTCTTCGTTTAAATTATGACGAAAAAATATATTTTTTTATTCACGAAATTCTTAAATAATTTTAATCAAAGCTGAAAAATAGAATCAAATTGTTAAAAAAAACGAAAATAAAATTAATTACGTTTAAGCAAAAATGTTAGAAAATTTAAAATATTTTCAAATTAATTATATTTGAACTTAATTAACGTTTATAGCCAATTTTTTTTATTTTTCTATTCCATTTTTTAAAAATAAATTTAAAATTTATATGAATAAAAATAAAAAATTGTTTGATAAATTTTTTATTGTAATTTTATTATTTATTAATTAGATTTTTTTGTAATTTTTATTAAAATTTCTTTTATATAAAAAATTTCCATTTGCTATTTTTTTAGACTGGAAATTCAACAACCGAGCGCATGTTTATTTATCATTTTCTTCAATTTCCATGCTTCTAGTATTGGAAGGGGGCCGAAGACATTAAACTATGCTAGAGAGAACTTTAGTAAACTCTTATTTCCTCACTCCCAATACTGAATATAAAATAGTATCCCCGAGAAGCAATAAACATGGAGAGAGAATTTATTTTCGACATCGAACATGGTCGATGTGCATCACTAAACAGTGAAATATATACTATTTTTATTTGTTGTATATTTATATAGGCCTATATATATAGATATAAAATAAGCAGGGTTTTTTTTTATTAATTTAAGTAGTTTTAATAAACTTACTTTATTAATTATTATTTTTTTTTATTAAATTGTACAGTACTTATAAAAACACGTGTAGATTTTCTTTCCGATTTAAAGTAATTTAAAACAGGAATAAAATGATATTTTTTCGCGTCAGACAATGGAAAATAATGGTTTATTATTGTTTGGCTTTACTGCTGTTTTATTTACATAGGGAAATCTGTTGAATCTGCTCGTAAAAACGTACCATTTGTGCATTGTTTAATTGATAGGAGGTGTTTTTTTAGAAAGTGACGTTTAGTTCCAATTTCGTCTCCTAGGAGTCGTGGATAGGAAGCGGTATAGCCGTATCAAACAAAGCCTGGTGGAGCGCCGAGTGAACAGTCGCGTTGTGTGCTCCACCCACGGTACACGGCAGTCGTCTGTACGAGTTCTGTACGTTTGAGAGTGCGAACACTTAGCCTTCGGCACGGAAGTGGGTGTTACTGAATCGAATATGGCAACTGCATATCTTTACGATTTTCGCGAAAGAAGACTAAGAATGATGGAATTTCAGTGAAAGTGTTTTAAAGGACATCGACGTTAGCCATGGACCATTCAGTTAAGGCAATCAACACACACCGTAAAGTAGCATTCAGCCGGCTATTTAATCGACTCAATTTCGAAAATGATGAACTGGAAGCACTGTTTCATAGATACATCTTCAGGCTTCAACAGTACTCGATCATATGTGTACTTGGATTATTTGTATTGTTAACGGCTGCATTGTCCGTCTTGCATGCTATATACGATGGTTTTGCAACGGTTCCCACCTTATACTATATGACATCGAGTGTTGCTTTGTTAGCATTGGCATGTTTCAGTCACACGCGTTACATACGAGACCATCACTTACTAATATTATGCTACGTCATCTTAATCTTTTTTATGACCTTTTGTTGCTTTGTTCTGCCCGTCGATGTTGGATTAGGTGGTTCCTGGAGCGCCAGAATTTGGTCGGGATCGCACAGTGCTTCGGATGGAGTTTGGGAGATCGTCTTTGTCTTGTTTCTAAGTTATTGTATGTTGCCCGTCCCTCGAGGTATAACTGTTATCATGGGCATAATACTACCGATTATACACACCGCTGTGGCTGCGATATTTGCTAGAGAATTTCCAAATTTTTTATGGAATCAGGTAAGTTGAAGTTCATTGACCGTTTGCATGTGTTAGATGTTTGTTGCTCATTTTTTATTTTTTTCTGTTGTTTTCGTCGTCTTTCTATACTCGACTGAATTGTTTCTGTATGAGTAACGTATAATTTGGCACACGTTTATATAGATAAAAAGAAGCGACTTTAAGTCGAGTGACAACTCGAAAGGTTTGATTACATTCCTCCCGATAATAGATATTTTTGCCCGTGTTATACGCTTTAATTATCTATCCTCTGATATAGGTATTTTTGCGTGTGTAACAAGTCTTAATTATATATCCTCTGATCATATATTCCTATATAACTAATCTTGATTGCTTATCTCTAACATGGGCAGTTTTAATAATACATCTTGATGAAGACCCCGATATAAGCATTTTTGCATATTAGTTATATGCTCCTTTTTATTACCTATCACATAATATGCTATATGCAAAAATGCTTATATAAATGCCGATTTCCATACAGAAAGCCTTTATAGCCTACTTCCCGATCTACGTTTATTCTAGCCTATATAGCGAAACTTTTATGCCTCCTAACATAGGCATTTTTAATTATATAATAGTCTTGATATAGATATAAGGCACCATTTTAGGACCAAAATAAGCAAAATTAATAGAAGAAAATTCAATTTGTTTCAGTTTTGTATAGAAAAATTTACTAATAATTCCTTATAAAGTGACGTCTGAAGGTCATTTTAACGAGTCTATAACAATAGAAAGTGTAAGAGAAGTATAGAAAAATACTATTTACAAGTCATCATGATTGAATAATTACGAGAAAAAGAAAGAAAGAAAGAATATTTTAAAACGATGTAGTCGATATTAGTGAATATTTAAATAATGAAAGCATTCGGTCAATTACGTAAATAAATTTTTAAAATAATAAATTATTTGATGGTTATAATGAATTGATTCTGTACTTTGTAGCGTACAGGCAATATCGATACATGCAAACATGAAAATCTAGTAGAGAAATTTGCAAATTTTAATAGTTTTAAAAATTGCTAATTATTGTTGAAGGTAATTAGCGAATGTACACTTTATATATACATACCTACATATACGAGACACGCAAAATTGATTTTAGAATAAAGTATTAAGTTTGTATATAGGGAGAAAAAGTTGCAAAAAACAGATGAAGTAATCGATATCTGTGATAAATTTTTGTTTAGAAGATGAGAAAAAGAAGTACGTCAGTCTGTTCAGACGTCCGACAAACAAAAATGTTTTTCTTATGATTCATATAGATTCATATCTTTATCCTAAGCTTCGATACAAACTGCATCGAGTGCAATGTTAAGAATCCTTGTAAAAACAATTGATATAGAGGATAAGAATATTTGTAACTCTTTTTATCTAGTGAATAATACATCCGTTAGATATTATAATTATTTCAATAACGAATAGACGATCCGTTCGTTATTCTATTTTATGTAACGTATACATTACCCTTTCGTTATACTTAACATTTAATTATACAAGTAAACTAACTCTATTATTCTAAATAATTAAGTATTCTAATGGATAAAATTGCCAGTTATATATACTTTTTTTTCTGATAGATTATTCATTGAATAGTTTAACGAATAAACTATGCTTTCAATATTTTATATAAAGCTGGATATTCTATTTTACTAGCGAATAAACTATTCACTGAATACAACGAACTAAACAATTCGTTAGATATTCTAACAATTATATCCAAGAAATTAGCTGTTAATTGTCTTAACTAATTAAACAGTTAATTTGTCAATTAATTAAAATTATTTACAAAATATTTTATTATTTAAAATGAATTTTGTGTCATTTACCGCGTATAACGCGCGGGGAGGAGGAGAGAAAAATTTGATACGCTTCGGCCGAAGAAACGTAAATTCAGAGTTTTGTTAATGAATCCAAAAATAACAGTTTTAAATTGTAAATTGCATTAATTCAATGATTTAAAACTCTTTAAGATAATTAAAATACTTGTTAATTAATTGCTTAAATCGAGAAATTTTACTTATTTAATTAAGATTAGTTGTTGGAGTTTAGCTCTTTCCTTCTCCGTTTTTAAATTCTGTAAGTTGGAGAATGTTTTTAGAACTTATAATTTTTTAAAATTTAATTATTTGTTTTTTTAAATATAAAAATTTGATGTATTGCGATCATTTGTTTCAATTTTATCCAGTGGTGGAGAGTGACAAATCTCTTCAATCCGGCGATACATCCTTCGCTCCTCTTACACTTTTCTTTATAATGAGTTTGCGCAGATATTACGAATTCTCATAGGTTTTCTGATTGGCCGATTGTTGTCGCCATGGCAACAACTGCAGTGTAGGTAACGATGTCGCAAACGAGTTGTTTTGTCGGCTGTCGAAAATTTTCTAAAGTTCGTCTTTCTTTAACAATTTCCTCAATTATTTCTATTTTTATTTCGTTTAATATTAAACAAACATTAATTAAATTAATAAAATTAAATTTAAATTTAAATCTAATTTGTTTTGTATTTTCCGGTTTTTCGTCTATTCCGTCCTTTTCCTTTCCCCTCCTCTTTTAAATTCTGTTTCGTTTGATACTCATTACGCTATTGGTTAATCGCGCGCGTGTTTCGCGATTTACGATTCGATTCGTTGCGTGATTCTGACGTTATTTAAATTTAAAAATTCAAAAAAGTTTACCGAAGAACGATGAAATTCTTCGAGGAGAAAAGTTTATTTTAAACAATATTGGAGCGAATATCGATCAGTTATATTGTAGATGACCTTGACATCCAATAGGACATATCGAACTCCGGAAAATCTGAAGGAATTAGGTCAACGTTTATCAAGACTCCACCTGTTTTTGAGAAAATCTCGAAACTGTTGCTAAAATTATGCGTAAACATGCCTTTGCTTTCCTCTTTCTTTTTTTTGCTTTCTTCGTAGGATATAGGAAACTAAGTGATGGAGTAGTCAGGGAATTCAATTTAGCACGCATCGTCTATCGATTTCTTATTAAGTAAATGAGCGAGAAAGATCTAATTGTGTACTAAATTAGACTACAGGATGGTACTTACTCGAGCTTAAGTGCGTTGATAATGTGAACGGAAAATGCCACTTTTATTTATTTATTTATTTTTTCTTTTGGTGTGTAAATTTTTCCCATCTTTTTTTAAAATACAGCCTTTTTCCTATCTGTTTCTATTCTGAAATTAAAAAAAGCGCGTCTTTCTATCTATCTATATTCTAAAATACGAATAAAATGATTTTTCCTACTTATTTATGTCAAAAATAGCTTCTTCCTGCCTTTCTGTATTGTAAAATTCAAAAAAAGGACTCCTTTCCTGCCCGTCTGTATTATTATATTTGTAAATTTAAAAGAAACACATTCATATTCTTATCCACATACACTATTAAATGCTTGGAAATTTCAAAAAACTTCCTCCTTTTTTTCTATTCATGTACAGTACGTTGTTATATTTTTAACCTTTAAAAAAGCACCCGTCTGCGTTGTTAAATGCATAAAATTCAAAAAAATATATTAACATTCCTGTCTATCTGTATTGTTATACGCATAAAATTAAAAAATAAAGTCATTAATATTCCTACTTATCTCTATTGTTATGCGCACAACATTCGAAAACGTCACTAATATACCTCCGTCTGTCTACATAATTGTACGCATAAAATCCCCACCAAATCATTTAAGCCTACATTATTATTTATCTACATTATTACACACGTAAAATTAAAAAAATCATTTAAATTTTATATTTATATACATAGCTACGTGCACTAATTCCAGAAAACATTTACTTCTCTATTCACCTACATTGTTATATTGTAAAATTTAAGATCAATATGTGTTTCTGCTCCTCGATATCATTCGATTCGACTTCGTACGTACGGAATATATTAAATATAGGAAAATCGTTCCGTCTTTGACGTCATACTTAACATAAACAGTTGTTTGGTAGTTTGCCAAATATATTTATATAACACCTGAGTCATCTATATGACTTATGCTCTGCTTTTCACTATCATTATTGTACTTAGCATCTAGACATACTGTTTTTCTTTTTTTAACTCGATTTTCTTGGCTAGAATGATAATTGTTGCTGATTGTAATGGTGTTAATCTTGCAGTAACTTTTTTTCCCACCATGTTCTTCTTTTCCTTGTAAAACTTTAATCATTAATTTGTACTTAAATGCTGTACTACTTGCTGATAAAGTTTTAACTCGATTGTATTTAGGTCTTTATCTACAGTAGATGATGTTGCATTTCTCATTAGAAAACATTTTTATTCTCATTAATTTCTTAGATGTAGTAGATGATATTAAAGTAGTAGCTGCAGTAATATACTGAAAATATCTACTTGAAAATAAACTTAACGTCATGGTTATTTAAAGTCAGAGTTTTCTTCTTAAAGTATAGTACCCTCCCTGTATATATTTTTAACTCTAGCAAAGTATATACTCTAAGAAAATAGAGGAGGTTGTGTCAACTGACCTTAACGTGTAAACACCCGAGTGGATGTGATAGACTTACAAAAAAAAAAAAAATAAAATAANCAGTGTAAAAAATAAAAATAAAAAGTAGGATTTTTAGATTATAGAAAATTGAAGGATTATAAATAGCTATCAATAAATAATCATTTAATTCTCTTTAAGAAATTATGTTTTTAAACAAATCACATAGACTTATACAGGCATACAAATTCGAAGAATAAGAAATTAATAAAGTATATTTATTAATAATTAACTTGTAAGAAGCTCAAAGATAATGAAATAGAATACATTATTAAAACTAATTTTTTAGTAGCCCCGTTGGTAATAACCTAATTAAAAATTAAAACAGTCGTGCAAAAGACTGTCCCGTTCCATTATATTTTTTATTATTCATGAGTTATTCATATTTTCTCATAAAAAATGATGATATTATGATACAGAGGTCAGTTACATTTCTATTTTTCATAGTAGGCGTTATTTCTTATAGAAATGAACTCAAAATATAGTCGTTTGAAAGGTTGAAGTGTCTGGCAAAAATCCAGAATTCGTTCCTCAGGTGAAGAAGAAGAAGATAAAGATATTGAAATGGAAAAGGAGAAAGAATAGAAATTTATTGAATATCAATACGAAGTATTATGATTTTTTACAGTTTGATAAAAGAAGAATCTGTTTGACTAGAGGCTTCATTATTTAATTCTTAATGCTTTTAACAATTTGCAAAATTAGTCTAACCCATCTCGATTTTTATGTGAAGAAGAATAATAATGGTCTCTGTTCAATTTAATTTTTTTTCTTTTTCAATTTAAAGTAAAATTGAAATTACAAACGATTTTCAATTAAAAAATTGAAGATAATTAAAGATTTTTATATTAAAAACTGAAAAAATGAAGTTTATTTTTTATAAATTTTCTAATATTTTAAATAGCTTAATGCGCGTTGTGGCTTTTCTATTCACACGCCTAATTTACTTTTCAGTTTTTTAATTTTTTTCTTTCTTATTTTAATAAATTTCTCAAAAATTTTAATATTAAAAAAAATAAAATTTCCGTACGTACAGTATTTTATAAACATTTAATTACTGAAAGAATTTGCAAAAAAAAAAAAGAAATGCAACCACAAAATTGAAGAGTGATATTTAAAATACGCGGAAGTAGAAAAATAACTAAAAAATGTCTTATATAAAATGAGAAATTCTCGAATTGAGTAAAACAGCTTTGATACTTTGTGTCAAAAAAATAATTAAGAAAAAAAGGAGAAAAAAATGTATAAGAAGACTTGGAATATTTCATCGAACATCAAATGCTACTTTAAAAATAAATGTGGAAAAACAAACACGTCATACTAACTTCTAAAGGAATTTTGCGAGCTGTTTACACTGTCAGAACCACTCTTTTTTTTATTTTTTTATTTTTTATTTCATCTCGTAACACGAAACTAACGAAAAACAAACACTGTTTCAAGCTTCGGTTTTTCTTATGAATAAAATAGTGATAGAAGCAATTCACTAAGGGAATACTCTTCATTGTTATAGTGGTCTCGAGACGCATGCGTATTTAAGCCATATCTGAAAATTTTTGCTCTTCAATTCACTATTTGGTAGGCGAAAATGTCAACAGAGAGGAAAGGAATTCTCAGTAGACATCAAACGCTCTTTCTATACCTAAGGAAATGAGTATTTACATAGTAGATATATCTATCTGCTTATGCGAATATTATTCAGAATGTATATGAATTTCGTCTTGTAGTATAATAAATTCTATTAAAATAAGCGAGAATATTATATATTTTTGTGGTTATAAAACTGAAAAAAGATGTAGAATTTTGAAATTGTAATAACGAAGTGTAATGAAATAACAAACTAGAAAGGAGTATGTGTAAGAGATGATAAAAAAGTGGATAGAATGTATAGATGATGATAAAGAAGTGGAATAGAATGATCAATCGAAAAATAGAATATATAAATGATGAAGTGTACTGTAGTGAAAAGAAGCGTATTACATAGAATAATTAAGATAATTAATTAAAAATGAATAATCAACTTAAAAGTTAATGCGAAGATGATAACGAAATGGATGGAATTACCAACCAAATACTGGAATAAATAGGCTATTATACATTTTTACATCAAATAGAATATATAGATGATGATAAAAAAATCAGAATAATCAAGAAAATAAAAAAAAAAGATTATGTAGATGATAATAAAGAGCTACAATGCTAATACTGGGAGAATGTTATCAGTTTAAAAAACTTTGTATGAAAATAAATATATTAATATTTTACTTCAATTCTCTTGTTGTAAGATAAGAATACAAAATGTATTTATTTATTTATTCTACATTTTATGGTACTGTCTGTAGACAAAAGATCACTATGACAGCACCCTCCTAAAACAATATAAATTAAGAATAATTTCATTCTCTTTCTTATTGTCAAATATTCTCCTTTTTTGTTTATCAAATATTGTCTAGTAGGCTGCAATAGTTGATAAATAAAACAAACTTAAAAATATTATATTTTAGATTCTAAAATAACCTATATTTTTTCTTGTAAAAAATATTTTCTTTTTATTTATAACTAATTTTAAAATATTTTAAAATTTTATCATACTAGCTATCATTTACATAGATCATAGATAGAGACTTGGCTTTAGTACAAGCTTGAGAAATATTTTATATTAAGACATTCATTTTTAGCAATTTAGTTCAGTTTTATATTGCTAAATAAACTTAAAAGTTATAGTTTTTATTAATATTTTTAACTGGAACATCTGTTGCTTCAGTGTTTGATTACATATATATTAACTTATACTGGATCGTGAGAACTTATATCCATTTTAATCGATATATTTCATTCTATAGTTACATGTTGAATGGCCAATATTGATTTTTTTTTACCTTTTTTTTTTAGTTAATAAATTCTGTAGAATAAAATATAAACTTAATCACGATCTAAAGCTCACGAAAGCTTGATTTAATTATAATTTTAAACATGAGGCAGTTCATCCAGTATTTCTTGTTTAACCCACATTTACTTGTCTTCATAATTTAATATTAGTTCATAGTTTAAAATATATTTTATGTATTCTACTTATGATACTATTAAGTCTCATATAAATTGTTTAATATTTAAAGCTATTTTTTTTTAAAAAATTCTATTCAAAGTGATGTCATATCCGTTACTGAATTGATCCTCAACAAAGGTCTGTACTATTATTAAGAGGAGGCTGTTATTGTTGAATATGGCTATTCTACAGAGAGGCTTTTTCTAAAAAAAGTAATGGACTAATGCTGAAAAAAGGATAATTTTAAGTAATACTTTAATAAAATAGTAATGGATGTTTATTATAAAAGTTTTATTACTTTATAACTGTAATTAAAGTATTAAATTTAGTTTTAAAAAATAATAAAATAAATGGACTATTGCGTTATCCTATTTGACATTGAAAGCATTTTATGGAAATGTGCCAAGTTTGAGATGTGGAGTAGGTCACTAACTTACATTTATGGTGCGATATTTATTAATAACCATCAGTATTTTAATATACACCACTAACTTGTCCTATTTTATTACATTTTTCAAAAACTTATGATTAAGGGAATGTTTCATTCCCTGAACCATTAAAGCCAAGTAGTTTTATGGAAATTTTTATTCTAAAATAAGCCAAAACAAATTTTTATTTGGTGAAATATTTACGGAATTTTATGTTTATTCAAAGTTTTTTTTATTTCCTTTTTCTTTTGATGTAATAAAAGTGTATCGTTAGAGACACGACCGCTTAATAGTCGTGGGTTGAGGCGATTCATCACGAACCTCCCGCACACCCCCGCATTTTTTGAACCATTAGAAATGTCTTCCCCTTCTTTAACTTGTACGCTTGATTATTTTAAATATAAAAACCGGTAATATTTTTGAAGAAAGTGTAGGGAATAATAAGCGCAAAGGGGGTTCCCGATGCTCATTTCCTACGGCGATAGTTTCAGTTGAATGGATTTGCATAAAGATAATAAATTATTGTTTTTTTTTTAAATTTTTTTCACGAAATAAATTACAAAGGCCGAAATAAAAGTATAAATTCAAAATGCAACAGTATTTTAGTCTTAATTTTCTATTCTATCACAATAATAAATTGAACGGGAATTCGTTATCTAAATATAAACATAATTTCCAAAAACTAAATATAAATGTTCGATTAACCTTCAATATTTTAACAGAATTCTTCGTATTTATTTTGTTATTTTAAAACTTAAATTATAAATATTTAAAAATTTTCAAACTTATTACTAAGTCTTTATTTATTTTCTTAATTTCGCTTTAATTTTACTCCAATGTATAATATCGTTCTTTTATTTTTTAATTTTTAGAATAAAATTTCTATTTATATACACGTGTTGATGTTGCGTGTACTCTATAACTAAAATTTTATTATTTAAAATTTTAACAAGTTAAGCTTTTATTCTTTGAGAAGCATTATAGTTACTACAAACACGCAGTGAATTCATAATTTGTTGATAAATAACATTCAAAGTGCGAAGAGTTCAGTTTTAAAAAGTGTTTTATTAAATCATTTAATCATGTTTCCAAAAGGAATTGGGTCAGACCAACTTTGGCGAGTCCGTACTCACTCCTTTTTCTGGAAATGAAACATATTCTAACATATTTTTGAAAACACTAAGTGGATTGTACTGTAGCTACTTAGTGACGGGTTTATAGATGGTTCAGACCAACTAAACTGATTCGAACCATATCCTATTTTTAGAATTATGAAACATATTCTAACATTCCTTTAAAATATTCTCACTTCATTTAATACTTTTCAAAGATTCGGATCATATAAATCAGCCAGAACCAACTCCTTAAATATCAGTTTACACCAATTTGGATGTCTTTTATTTCTTACTATTAATTAATATTACCAATATATAAAAATGAAAATTAATATTAAATTTCCCAAATTTGAAGAAGGGTTTTTTTTTATTGATAATTTCCTTGTCGGAAGTTCTGTTATAACCAACAAATGACATGCATTTTCAAAGAAAAAATGGCTTTCACCATCCGGAAGATGCGTATTGATGCAATCATCCTGTCATGTGGCAATTGATCCCGGCATGTGATGGTAATTACGAATGACATGGCATCTACTAAATAATCTGATATAATAGACCATTATTGGCTTCGATATGACCGCTTCATTAGGTTGCATTGTTTCTTCTGCAACGTCTTTCATTTCTCACATTATCATAATATATACAGTTTATGACGTATACAGATGTTCTCTGCAGCTTGTTTATCGAATATGTCACTTATTAATTGGTTAATATAAATAGAATATGAAAATATTGTAGTGATTTCATTCAGATAAACGTTTATCAGAAATATTTATTAATAATTTCTTGAGGAATTGCAAAATTGATTTTAAATTAAGTGTATTTTTTAAGAGAAAGCTAAAAATACCACCCAAGTTAACTCGAATGCTGTTTTTTTTATTGATTACATAACATAGTATTTTATTGTTTATAGCTAGGAGTTAAATTTTTCTGTAGGAACTTTAGCGTTTTATTATTATTATTATNTAGCGAATAAACTATTCACTGAATACAACGAACTAAACAATTCGTTAGATATTCTAACAATTATATCCAAGAAATTAGCTGTTAATTGTCTTAACTAATTAAACAGTTAATTTGTCAATTAATTAAAATTATTTACAAAATATTTTATTATTTAAAATGAATTTTGTGTCATTTACCGCGTATAACGCGCGGGGAGGAGGAGAGAAAAATTTGATACGCTTCGGCCGAAGAAACGTAAATTCAGAGTTTTGTTAATGAATCCAAAAATAACAGTTTTAAATTGTAAATTGCATTAATTCAATGATTTAAAACTCTTTAAGATAATTAAAATACTTGTTAATTAATTGCTTAAATCGAGAAATTTTACTTATTTAATTAAGATTAGTTGTTGGAGTTTAGCTCTTTCCTTCTCCGTTTTTAAATTCTGTAAGTTGGAGAATGTTTTTAGAACTTATAATTTTTTAAAATTTAATTATTTGTTTTTTTAAATATAAAAATTTGATGTATTGCGATCATTTGTTTCAATTTTATCCAGTGGTGGAGAGTGACAAATCTCTTCAATCCGGCGATACATCCTTCGCTCCTCTTACACTTTTCTTTATAATGAGTTTGCGCAGATATTACGAATTCTCATAGGTTTTCTGATTGGCCGATTGTTGTCGCCATGGCAACAACTGCAGTGTAGGTAACGATGTCGCAAACGAGTTGTTTTGTCGGCTGTCGAAAATTTTCTAAAGTTCGTCTTTCTTTAACAATTTCCTCAATTATTTCTATTTTTATTTCGTTTAATATTAAACAAACATTAATTAAATTAATAAAATTAAATTTAAATTTAAATCTAATTTGTTTTGTATTTTCCGGTTTTTCGTCTATTCCGTCCTTTTCCTTTCCCCTCCTCTTTTAAATTCTGTTTCGTTTGATACTCATTACGCTATTGGTTAATCGCGCGCGTGTTTCGCGATTTACGATTCGATTCGTTGCGTGATTCTGACGTTATTTAAATTTAAAAATTCAAAAAAGTTTACCGAAGAACGATGAAATTCTTCGAGGAGAAAAGTTTATTTTAAACAATATTGGAGCGAATATCGATCAGTTATATTGTAGATGACCTTGACATCCAATAGGACATATCGAACTCCGGAAAATCTGAAGGAATTAGGTCAACGTTTATCAAGACTCCACCTGTTTTTGAGAAAATCTCGAAACTGTTGCTAAAATTATGCGTAAACATGCCTTTGCTTTCCTCTTTCTTTTTTTTGCTTTCTTCGTAGGATATAGGAAACTAAGTGATGGAGTAGTCAGGGAATTCAATTTAGCACGCATCTCTATCGATTTCTTATTAAGTAAATGAGCGAGAAAGATCTAATTGTGTACTAAATTAGACTACAGGATGGTACTTACTCGAGCTTAAGTGCGTTGATAATGTGAACGGAAAATGCCACTTTTATTTATTTATTTATTTTTTCTTTTGGTGTGTAAATTTTTCCCATCTTTTTTTAAAATACAGCCTTTTTCCTATCTGTTTCTATTCTGAAATTAAAAAAAGCGCGTCTTTCTATCTATCTATATTCTAAAATACGAATAAAATGATTTTTCCTACTTATTTATGTCAAAAATAGCTTCTTCCTGCCTTTCTGTATTGTAAAATTCAAAAAAAGGACTCCTTTCCTGCCCGTCTGTATTATTATATTTGTAAATTTAAAAGAAACACATTCATATTCTTATCCACATACACTATTAAATGCTTGGAAATTTCAAAAAACTTCCTCCTTTTTTTCTATTCATGTACAGTACGTTGTTATATTTTTAACCTTTAAAAAAGCACCCGTCTGCGTTGTTAAATGCATAAAATTCAAAAAAATATATTAACATTCCTGTCTATCTGTATTGTTATACGCATAAAATTAAAAAATAAAGTCATTAATATTCCTACTTATCTCTATTGTTATGCGCACAACATTCGAAAACGTCACTAATATACCTCCGTCTGTCTACATAATTGTACGCATAAAATCCCCACCAAATCATTTAAGCCTACATTATTATTTATCTACATTATTACACACGTAAAATTAAAAAAATCATTTAAATTTTATATTTATATACATAGCTACGTGCACTAATTCCAGAAAACATTTACTTCTCTATTCACCTACATTGTTATATTGTAAAATTTAAGATCAATATGTGTTTCTGCTCCTCGATATCATTCGATTCGACTTCGTACGTACGGAATATATTAAATATAGGAAAATCGTTCCGTCTTTGACGTCATACTTAACATAAACAGTTGTTTGGTAGTTTGCCAAATATATTTATATAACACCTGAGTCATCTATATGACTTATGCTCTGCTTTTCACTATCATTATTGTACTTAGCATCTAGACATACTGTTTTTCTTTTTTTAACTCGATTTTCTTGGCTAGAATGATAATTGTTGCTGATTGTAATGGTGTTAATCTTGCAGTAACTTTTTTTCCCACCATGTTCTTCTTTTCCTTGTAAAACTTTAATCATTAATTTGTACTTAAATGCTGTACTACTTGCTGATAAAGTTTTAACTCGATTGTATTTAGGTCTTTATCTACAGTAGATGATGTTGCATTTCTCATTAGAAAACATTTTTATTCTCATTAATTTCTTAGATGTAGTAGATGATATTAAAGTAGTAGCTGCAGTAATATACTGAAAATATCTACTTGAAAATAAACTTAACGTCATGGTTATTTAAAGTCAGAGTTTTCTTCTTAAAGTATAGTACCCTCCCTGTATATATTTTTAACTCTAGCAAAGTATATACTCTAAGAAAATAGAGGAGGTTGTGTCAACTGACCTTAACGTGTAAACACCCGAGTGGATGTGATAGACTTACAAAAAAAAAAAAATAACACTTTGGTTTCGTCGTCGGTAATTAATTTTTGAGAAAATTAACGATTTTAAGGGGGGAATTAAACAATTTTGATTTATTGTTAAAAATTCTAAGCTTGTGTAGAAAATGATTTCGTTAATTATAATTATTTTTAGTACTCGTTTCACACGATTATTTGTTAACATTCACGCTGTGCTGTTGATGAGAAAAGTTCTGTGGTAATAGTTGTTTGCACCAATGGAACAGATGTGCCACCAATGACTCTTTCATCTGATGTACAGATTTAGAAAGAACGTTTCGGATTAAAGAGATGATTATTTTCTTTTTATTTTCTACGAATCAAAAAAGTTTTGATAGAAAAATAAACTTAATTTTTTCTATAAAACTTAACTAAACTTCGACGAAGTGTTCGAATTAATCTATTTATTCCTTTTAAGAAAATTGATTAATTAATGAAGACATTTTCGAATCGATAAACAGAAAGTAAACTTTTGTTTTCCCGTTTGATTTTCTTTTTTAGATATTTTTAAATTCCCTAAAAAATAATTGATTTTTGAAGTTTATTAGCAAATTTACATTTAATCTCCTTTAGCAAACGCCTATTTAATTAGAAAAGGTTGAATTTAAGTCGTTTGTATGTAAATATAAACCATTCAGTTCCTTATTCAAAATCTTTCTTGTAATTTAATTCTTATTAAACATAATTAAATAATAATAAAATAATAATGAGCAGCTTTAAATATACTTAATTTTTTTTAAACAGATAACTTACAGTATTTCTTTTCTTGTTAATCCTATTATTTAGTTTTATTCCAAATTACGTATGCTTGTGTATAATCTTTTATGATATTACTTGCGACTTATTTATTATCATTATTATTATTAATTTTTTTTCTGGATACGAATTTAAAGTGTCATTTTATAACAGGTGCGAGTTATTATTTTAATAATGGTGTACCTTTAGTTAAGAGAATTGTGGTGGCAATTATGCAAATTCAGCGGTTGAGTGTCCGAGGAGATTGTTATTGTGATATTGTAGATCCTCTAGTGACTTCTAAATTGAATTCTGTTTAACGAATTATATCATTTCTGTAAAGTTAAATTTCGATATAAGTTATGAATTTAATAGGTAAAGTAAATGTAGGTTATTATATCGTTAAAGATATACGTATAATGTATCTACAGCGTTGCCCAATAAGTCAGATAACCATTATAAGCACTAAATTGCTGTATTATTCAAATACTAGGAATGTTTCACCAGTTTTATAAAGGAACGCCTTGATCTAAGCTGAGTTTACTTTATACAGTTAACCGACATTTGGGCCACCCTCTCTCTATACGTGTAAAATTTTATATTCACGTGTGCCTGAAACACGCAGAAAACGGTTAACCGAATTGTGGGCTGTTTATAAATAAATTGGCACAGTATAATTATCTTGAGTTCTATACTCAGTTTGATATCTTAAATTATTACATTCACGACTCTTTAGAAGAAAAACAACCGATAAAACTTGTTTTTTTTCCTCTCAAATATCATTTTTTTTATACGTGGTTATCTTTCGACTGATATTTCAATTTTTTTTTTTTGAAATATTATTCGTAGGTGAAATATATTTTTAGAAAAAAAATTTTATATGTATTTTAAGTATAAAATTTATTTAACAATCAGTATGAATTCGGTTAATTAGTTAACGGATATTGAATTAAGTTTAAAGTATGCAAACGTTTATTGGAATAGGATGTCGTGTTATTATTGTAAATATTTTAAAATAAATTATAAAATATATTTAAACATATACATACGCTTAATATATTTTCATATTAATATGTATACGTTGAACACACGAATCAAAACGTAGTTAACTAACTTTTGGATTATCCTGCATATATATAATATATGCTTTCATATTCACAAGTATCTTCGAAAATATTTTTTTAAATTTTAAGTATAAAAAACAAATTTATCACTATAAAAACCATTAAATTAGTGTTAGAAAGCGTGAATGCAAACAAGAAAAGTCATTAATCATTAATACAGTATTGCACATTCTATCACTTTTTACATCTACAAAAAGTCACTTCGCTGATACTTTTTGTGTTTTTTTCATTATCAAACACATTACTAATCAATTATTAAGTGTTTTGCATACCATACAAATGTGAATGACCGCATTCGAAACGGAACATTCTGAAATATATTAAGTGATACTGTTACTTGTAGTACTTCGCGTGCACTGATGACTATAAAAATATGAGAAATAAATCCCTTTAGATGTTATATATTTATATTCTTCCATTTAAAAATAAATGTTAGATTAACTTGTTGTATCGACCGAACTTTTTGACGATGTTAATGGAAATTTTTATCAACAAAATAATAAAATCATATCTTTTATTACAACGTTTTTGGATATCTTGCTCGCTTCCATCTCGTTAATCATATGTAAAATTTTATTAAATGCCTTCCTGGCATTTTATAAAAAGAAGAAACATTTCAGAAAAAAGTGATTCTTTTTTTACATTTTTGTTATTTTTCTTCAACGTTAAGTCACATACTTTTCACTAAATGGTCACATTTAATACTTAACGTATCGACTTGCCTATTGTGAAATTGCTATCTAAAATCATTATTTCATTCATGAATTTACACACAGATATCTCATTTAATCGAGTGTGCTACCAAAATATTTTTAGTTCATTTAAGTGGAAAGCCACTACATACGACGTTTCCTTACATTAAATATCTAAAAATAGGACATTTACAATAACGGTTTTTCTGTTTTGCATAATATAATTATATACGTACACTCGCACACTATACATTCATTTTTCATTTACGTATATATTTTTAATAGTATTTTATACTTTCGAACGAGTTATACTTTATAGTCTATCGGCATCGATGGAAGTGGGTTTAATTATGCGTCAACACTTACTTAACAATGGATAGCACAATCAATGATGGTCAAATAGCTATCGACAACAGTTTAACTCTCGACCTTTCCTTTGAAGTTTTCTTTGTCCTTTCAAGGGTTTGGTCTAAGATCTTATCGTTTTCTGCCTTCACAACAGTGGGAGCCTCGAGAGTACTTCAATGACGAGCAGCTTTCAGTTCAATTTTTGCCCCCAAGCAGTCGTTTCTTGGTAGTTTAGTAGGAGAAAGTTTCGTGATTCTATTCATTAATGCTAAGGTATGAAATTTTTTCTTAAAAAAAGCAATTTTTTATAACTCGCCCAACAGCATACCTTTATTTTTAAATCAATATTTGCTATTGTATTATATAAAATATGTATATATTTATAGATACATTAATAAATTTACGTTTTTTCAAATCCATAAATTGATTTTAAAGTTCATTATTTAAAAAAACAATACTTTTAACATTCGTAGCTTCGAGGGATTTGCAATGGAAGGTAATAAGAGTTTACATCTTGATTCCTGTTTCGATCTCTAGAAAACAACACATCATTTACTTTAAAAATAAAAAGAATGTATAAAATCTCTCATTAATATTTCCTAAATATCCATTACTCTCGATGAAAAGTCTTACTTCAGCAAGAATAATTGTAAAAAAATATGTTATTGCTGATGGAACTGTAATTATCGAGTCATTCAAATAATTGAACTGTTCTTAGAATGGAAACAAAATTAACATAAATTACGAAATTATTTCTCTGAAAAAATAATTTAAGTTATAATTTTCTTGTAGAATAATCATGAAAATTTTATTATTTAAAATTTTAACAAGTTAAGCTTTTATTCTTTGAGAAGCATTATAGTTACTACAAACACGCAGTGAATTCATAATTTGTTGATAAATAACATTCAAAGTGCGAAGAGTTCAGTTTTAAAAAGTGTTTTATTAAATCATTTAATCATGTTTCCAAAAGGAATTGGGTCAGACCAACTTTGGCGAGTCCGTACTCACTCCTTTTTCTGGAAATGAAACATATTCTAACATATTTTTGAAAACACTAAGTGGATTGTACTGTAGCTACTTAGTGACGGGTTTATAGATGGTTCAGACCAACTAAACTGATTCGAACCATATCCTATTTTTAGAATTATGAAACATATTCTAACATTCCTTTAAAATATTCTCACTTCATTTAATACTTTTCAAAGATTCGGATCATATAAATCAGCCAGAACCAACTCCTTAAATATCAGTTTACACCAATTTGGATGTCTTTTATTTCTTACTATTAATTAATATTACCAATATATAAAAATGAAAATTAATATTAAATTTCCCAAATTTGAAGAAGGGTTTTTTTTATTGATAATTTCCTTGTCGGAAGTTCTGTTATAACCAACAAATGACATGCATTTTCAAAGAAAAAATGGCTTTCACCATCCGGAAGATGCGTATTGATGCAATCATCCTGTCATGTGGCAATTGATCCCGGCATGTGATGGTAATTACGAATGACATGGCATCTACTAAATAATCTGATATAATAGACCATTATTGGCTTCGATATGACCGCTTCATTAGGTTGCATTGTTTCTTCTGCAACGTCTTTCATTTCTCACATTATCATAATATATACAGTTTATGACGTATACAGATGTTCTCTGCAGCTTGTTTATCGAATATGTCACTTATTAATTGGTTAATATAAATAGAATATGAAAATATTGTAGTGATTTCATTCAGATAAACGTTTATCAGAAATATTTATTAATAATTTCTTGAGGAATTGCAAAATTGATTTTAAATTAAGTGTATTTTTTAAGAGAAAGCTAAAAATACCACCCAAGTTAACTCGAATGCTGTTTTTTTTATTGATTACATAACATAGTATTTTATTGTTTATAGCTAGGAGTTAAATTTTTCTGTAGGAACTTTAGCGTTTTATTATTATTATTATTTTTTTTAATTTAAATGCAGAAAATGCTTAGATAAGTTTTAAGATAAGCAACTAATGACACAACAAGTAATTACCGAAAAAAATAAATATGACTAGAAAGCACTAAATACGGGAAACCTTGACAGGAGATTGTTAAATCGGAGTTTTACTGTATAAGTATATAGTTTCGTTAATGTGTAAGAACAGAAGTTATTTGAATTTAATAAAATTTGTAGCGAAATTACTTCAAAAAAATTCAAGAATTTATTTATTTGCAATAACGTATAAGAGATGAGATATTTTAATAATTTTTGAAAGAAATAATATGATTAAAATGCCAAACTTTCTTGTCGACTATCATTCCATTATTTTTTAACGAGATAAAGTTTTTTTTTTTTATTTACATCTTGAATTATTCAAATTTTGTTTAATTGTAGAATCTAAAGTATATATTGCATACACGTGTCCAAAATTAACAAATTATGATTAAATAGGATAATTTAGAATTAAGATAATTATAAATTCATAAACTGTACGGTATACACGTATATGTAAAACAGGAGGATCCGGATTCGATTTTCTTTGCAACTTTTATTGTGTTTTACATTGCAATTATTTTTGCCGTTTATGCATAAATATGTATAAATTCATAGATTGTATGTAAAAATTGCCATAAAAATACGTATGAATTCATAGATTTATGAAGTATACATGTGTAAAACAGGAATATTTGGGTTCAATTTTTTTGTGATTTTTATTACATTTTAAAAAATAATAACACTATTTTATCAATTGTTATTTAATTTATACAATTATTTAACCAATAATTAGTAACACTTACTTGCAATTATATTGTAACTAATATATAAATATTTATTACTAATTTTTTTAAAATAATTCTTAAAAAATTTAAATTATATTTATATTATTTTTGCACATGATTTAATAAATTATATAGTATATTAATAAATAAGTAAATATTGAAAAACATGTGAAGTTTGTAAGTGTTAATATTAATAATTAAATATAAAAAGAAATTTATTTTATAAAGTTTTAATCAATGTTAAAGAAACAAAATTACTAAAAAAAAAAAGGTAAAAATTTATTAGAAAAATTAAATTTGTAAATAATTTATATATTTTTTAAAATATTGAACTTAAATTTTAACAATTTTTAGACATTAAAAGTAATTTTTTAAATTCATTAATTTTATACATTTTTTTAAATATTTAGTTTTATAATTAAAATATTGAATAAAATTACTAATAGTATTATTTTGTACTCTGTTAACTTAAATATTTTTAAGGGATTATTTTTAAAAAATTTACTTAATTTTTTTTGGAAAATAAAGAAAAAAATAAAATTAATTTTATTAGATAATAAAGCAAAAATGAAATTATTGTATATTTTATTATTTTATCAAAATGAATCCTTATTATTCTAATCAATTATAATGGTTAATTTTGTGAATTTAAAATGTAAAATGCATTTAATTAATTTACAAATCAATACCCTCACATAAACGAATCATTTGAATATATGTTACGCCCATTTATTATGAATAGGAATTTAGTCTTAAAGAAAGAAAATTATCATGACAGATAATGGACTTAATTAATATTTAAATGCCATTTAAAAAATAAATTATAGACAAACTGTTGCTTCTTTGTTATTGTTCCTATTTTTTTTTTCTTTTATACATTCAAAAACTCCTACAGTTACATTTAATTCTTACTAATAGTATAATAATTAAAATGTATGATTTTTTTAAATTAAAGTAAATTTTAATAAAATGCATTTAGTTGATTACAAT
>NW_019384665.1:540999-543397 GCF_000671375.1 Centruroides sculpturatus | reverse complement strand
ATAAGATTATCAAATAATTAAATAATATAAATAAATATAAATATTGATTTAATTAATTGAAGTTAAGAAAGATTTTAGAGAAGTGATTCTTGATATTTTTATTCAAAGACTATCAAAATGTGTAAAAAAAGAGTGGAATCAATTGCATATGTATAAGTCATATAATAGAAATGATTATAAATTATGCTTTAAATATGCACAATTAAGCTTTACAAATGGTTACATAATTTATTTAACCGTTTGTAACCATGAAATTAAGCATGATTTCTGAGGTGATACCTTGCACATTTTTATTTTAAGCTAAAAAAAAGAAAAAATTATATTTTGTAAAAAATAGAGTAAAGCACTGTGTTTTTAAATTGTTTACGTACCAAAATTATAATAAATTATTTATTTATATCAAGAGTTTCTTTTTCTTAATTCTGTTTGCTTGAAGAAATTTATGCATATATTTTTAAAGGAATCAAGCAAAATCATAGAATTTTTGTTCCATGATTGGCTAACGAAACAATTTAGAGCTTATTTATGTGATAAAAATGTATATATAACTTGAATTTGACTCAAAACATAAGTCAATATACTTTGATATATGTCAAGACGTAAAATCGAAGTGGCTACCATCTTGCTTTCTTTGTAACTGTATACTGTATTTGCCTAGAGATGTTTTGATGAAATATTTACCTAAATATAACCCAAAATTTTAAAATATACTTATATTAGTATAATGAATTTAAACCTTATCAAATTAAAAATAATAAATATAAACAAAACTCCACAATTCTTTTATATTTTATAATTAAAACTTGCTAAAATTCTTACAAACAGACTGAGAGAATAAAACTAAGCACATTTTTTAGAAAACAGATTAATTAAAATGTTATTTTAATTAATACCGCCTTGAATAATTTATAAAATATACTTTAAAGGTGAAAGAATACACGAAAATTTCAAGGATTATACATAATAAACAAAGGATAAGAGTAATTTTGCTTATGTTGTTGTGCCCAATTTTCAACAAAGTAAAAAATAAAAATAAAAAGTAGGATTTTTAGATTATAGAAAATTGAAGGATTATAAATAGCTATCAATAAATAATCATTTAATTCTCTTTAAGAAATTATGTTTTTAAACAAATCACATAGACTTATACAGGCATACAAATTCGAAGAATAAGAAATTAATAAAGTATATTTATTAATAATTAACTTGTAAGAAGCTCAAAGATAATGAAATAGAATACATTATTAAAACTAATTTTTTAGTAGCCCCGTTGGTAATAACCTAATTAAAAATTAAAACAGTCGTGCAAAAGACTGTCCCGTTCCATTATATTTTTTATTATTCATGAGTTATTCATATTTTCTCATAAAAAATGATGATATTATGATACAGAGGTCAGTTACATTTCTATTTTTCATAGTAGGCGTTATTTCTTATAGAAATGAACTCAAAATATAGTCGTTTGAAAGGTTGAAGTGTCTGGCAAAAATCCAGAATTCGTTCCTCAGGTGAAGAAGAAGAAGATAAAGATATTGAAATGGAAAAGGAGAAAGAATAGAAATTTATTGAATATCAATACGAAGTATTATGATTTTTTACAGTTTGATAAAAGAAGAATCTGTTTGACTAGAGGCTTCATTATTTAATTCTTAATGCTTTTAACAATTTGCAAAATTAGTCTAACCCATCTCGATTTTTATGTGAAGAAGAATAATAATGGTCTCTGTTCAATTTAATTTTTTTTCTTTTTCAATTTTAACTAAAATTATCTTTCTTCTGAATTTATCAAAGAGAAAAAATAAAATTAATTTTATTAGATAATAAAGCAAAAATGAAATTATTGTATATTTTATTATTTTATCAAAATGAATCCTTATTATTCTAATCAATTATAATGGTTAATTTTGTGAATTTAAAATGTAAAATGCATTTAATTAATTTACAAATCAATACCCTCACATAAACGAATCATTTGAATATATGTTACGCCCATTTATTATGAATAGGAATTTAGTCTTAAAGAAAGAAAATTATCATGACAGATAATGGACTTAATTAATATTTAAATGCCATTTAAAAAATAAATTATAGACAAACTGTTGCTTCTTTGTTATTGTTCCTATTTTTTTTTTCTTTTATACATTCAAAAACTCCTACAGTTACATTTAATTCTTACTAATAGTATAATAATTAAAATGTATGATTTTTTTAAATTAAAGTAAATTTTAATAAAATGCATTTAGTTGATTACAATTAATAATTGATTATTATTTCCTATCCAATAAATACATTTACATTTATGAATTTGATATATTTAATGTAAGGTGCAATGGAAATATTATATAAATTATAATTCAAATGTTATAAATAAGATTATTAAATAATTAAATAATATAAA
>NW_019384665.1:532063-540971 GCF_000671375.1 Centruroides sculpturatus | reverse complement strand
ATAAGATTATCAAATAATTAAATAATATAAATAAATATAAATATTGATTTAATTAATTGAAGTTAAGAAAGATTTTAGAGAAGTGATTCTTGATATTTTTATTCAAAGACTATCAAAATGTGTAAAAAAAGAGTGGAATCAATTGCATATGTATAAGTCATATAATAGAAATGATTATAAATTATGCTTTAAATATGCACAATTAAGCTTTACAAATGGTTAAATAATTTATTTAACCGTTTGTAACCATGAAATTAAGCATGATTTCTGAGGTGATACCTTGCACATTTTTATTTTAAGCTAAAAAAAAGAAAAAATTATATTTTGTAAAAAATAGAGTAAAGCACTGTGTTTTTAAATTGTTTACGTACCAAAATTATAATAAATTATTTATTTATATCAAGAGTTTCTTTTTCTTAATTCTGTTTGCTTGAAGAAATTTATGCATATATTTTTAAAGGAATCAAGCAAAATCATAGAATTTTTGTTCCATGATTGGCTAACGAAACAATTTAGAGCTTATTTATGTGATAAAAATGTATATATAACTTGAATTTGACTCAAAACATAAGTCAATATACTTTGATATATGTCAAGACGTAAAATCGAAGTGGCTACCATCTTGCTTTCTTTGTAACTGTATACTGTATTTGCCTAGAGATGTTTTGATGAAATATTTACCTAAATATAACTCAAAATTTTAAAATATACTTATATTAGTATAGTGAATTTAAACCTTATCAAATTAAAAATAATAAATATAAACAAAACTCCACAATTCTTTTATATTTTATAATTAAAACTTGCTAAAATTCTTACAAACAGACTGAGAGAATAAAACTAAGCACATTTTTTAGAAAACAGATTAATTAAAATGTTATTTTAATTAATACCGCCTTGAATAATTTATAAAATATACTTTAAAGGTGAAAGAATACACGAAAATTTCAAGGATTATACATAATAAACAAAGGATAAGAGTAATTTTGCTTATGTTGTTGTGCCCAATTTTCAACAAAGTAAAAAATAAAAATAAAAAGTAGGATTTTTAGATTATAGAAAATTGAAGGATTATAAATAGCTATCAATAAATAATCATTTAATTCTCTTTAAGAAATTATGTTTTTAAACAAATCACATAGACTTATACAGGCATACAAATTCGAAGAATAAGAAATTAATAAAGTATATTTATTAATAATTAACTTGTAAGAAGCTCAAAGATAATGAAATAGAATACATTATTAAAACTAATTTTTTAGTAGCCCCGTTGGTAATAACCTAATTAAAAATTAAAACAGTCGTGCAAAAGACTGTCCCGTTCCATTATATTTTTTATTATTCATGAGTTATTCATATTTTCTCATAAAAAATGATGATATTATGATACAGAGGTCAGTTACATTTCTATTTTTCATAGTAGGCGTTATTTCTTATAGAAATGAACTCAAAATATAGTCGTTTGAAAGGTTGAAGTGTCTGGCAAAAATCCAGAATTCGTTCCTCAGGTGAAGAAGAAGAAGATAAAGATATTGAAATGGAAAAGGAGAAAGAATAGAAATTTATTGAATATCAATACGAAGTATTATGATTTTTTACAGTTTGATAAAAGAAGAATCTGTTTGACTAGAGGCTTCATTATTTAATTCTTAATGCTTTTAACAATTTGCAAAATTAGTCTAACCCATCTCGATTTTTATGTGAAGAAGAATAATAATGGTCTCTGTTCAATTTAATTTTTTTTCTTTTTCAATTTAAAGTAAAATTGAAATTACAAACGATTTTCAATTAAAAAATTGAAGATAATTAAAGATTTTTATATTAAAAACTGAAAAAATGAAGTTTATTTTTTATAAATTTTCTAATATTTTAAATAGCTTAATGCGCGTTGTGGCTTTTCTATTCACACGCCTAATTTACTTTTCAGTTTTTTAATTTTTTTCTTTCTTATTTTAATAAATTTCTCAAAAATTTTAATATTAAAAAAAATAAAATTTCCGTACGTACAGTATTTTATAAACATTTAATTACTGAAAGAATTTGCAAAAAAAAAAAAGAAATGCAACCACAAAATTGAAGAGTGATATTTAAAATACGCGGAAGTAGAAAAATAACTAAAAAATGTCTTATATAAAATGAGAAATTCTCGAATTGAGTAAAACAGCTTTGATACTTTGTGTCAAAAAAATAATTAAGAAAAAAAGGAGAAAAAAATGTATAAGAAGACTTGGAATATTTCATCGAACATCAAATGCTACTTTAAAAATAAATGTGGAAAAACAAACACGTCATACTAACTTCTAAAGGAATTTTGCGAGCTGTTTACACTGTCAGAACCACTCTTTTTTTTATTTTTTTATTTTTTATTTCATCTCGTAACACGAAACTAACGAAAAACAAACACTGTTTCAAGCTTCGGTTTTTCTTATGAATAAAATAGTGATAGAAGCAATTCACTAAGGGAATACTCTTCATTGTTATAGTGGTCTCGAGACGCATGCGTATTTAAGCCATATCTGAAAATTTTTGCTCTTCAATTCACTATTTGGTAGGCGAAAATGTCAACAGAGAGGAAAGGAATTCTCAGTAGACATCAAACGCTCTTTCTATACCTAAGGAAATGAGTATTTACATAGTAGATATATCTATCTGCTTATGCGAATATTATTGAGAATGTATATGAATTTCGTCTTGTAGTATAATAAATTCTATTAAAATAAGCGAGAATATTATATATTTTTGTGGTTATAAAACTGAAAAAAGATGTAGAATTTTGAAATTGTAATAACGAAGTGTAATGAAATAACAAACTAGAAAGGAGTATGTGTAAGAGATGATAAAAAAGTGGATAGAATGTATAGATGATGATAAAGAAGTGGAATAGAATGATCAATCGAAAAATAGAATATATAAATGATGAAGTGTACTGTAGTGAAAAGAAGCGTATTACATAGAATAATTAAGATAATTAATTAAAAATGAATAATCAACTTAAAAGTTAATGCGAAGATGATAACGAAATGGATGGAATTACCAACCAAATACTGGAATAAATAGGCTATTATACATTTTTACATCAAATAGAATATATAGATGATGATAAAAAAATCAGAATAATCAAGAAAATAAAAAAAAAAGATTATGTAGATGATAATAAAGAGCTACATTAGTAAAATCAAGCAGAGGTAGAGTGTATAGATAATAATAAGAATCGAATAGAATAATCAACCGAAAAGTAGAATATGATGATAGCAAAAGAAATACTGTATAGAATAATAAAAAAGTGGGATAGGTAGATGATGACAAGTAATAAGAATAGAATCCTGTAATCAACCGAAAAATAGACTATGCAGATGATAATGAAGAGGTAGATTGGAATCACAAACCGAATAGTAGAATATGCGCGTGATAATAAAGATCTAAAATTGAAATAAGCAAAAAGCAAAATAAATAGACAATACATAACAAGTAGAAAAGAGAATTAGAATATATAAATGATGATAAAAAACTAGAATGGAGGAAGATATTTAGATGACAATAAAAAAAATAAAAATAAAAGTTAAATAAATTATAATAATAAAATAGAATGAAATAATTATAATGCAAATGAAATCTTTTCTGTAAAAATAATGTAGATGTTACGTCTATAAGATACATTGTAATTACTTTTGTAATATTGTTGTTATACAATATACTTATTGTAGAACAAATACATTATTGTTGTTCATTCTACTTGTGTAGCTGTTATGTTTATTGTATTTACCACTTGTCATATTGAAATTCGTTATATTGTACTGGATCTGTTTCCATGTGGGAATTATTAACATACTCCAGACTTATTTGTCGTTAACACATTGATGAAAGACGATCTCTTATCTTTTTTTTTTTTTAATTTATCTTTTTAATTTTATAATCCAGAATCCGGATGGTTCATATATCCGAGATGCGTTAAAAACAAGTTTCTATCTTCTTTCCTTTCAGTTACTGAATATATTTATCATTAAAAGTTCATTAACAGGAGCAAAGGATGATTTTAAAAAAATTATAAATTCATAAATATATTTTTTACAACTATTTTAAACCCACGAGTTTTTTAGAAGAGGAGAACATGATTTGTTGTTCTTAAAGAATTTTACATTACATTATTAAATTTAAAATAATTTTTCAGAACTTTATGAGGGAGGAAAAGGAGTTTTACCTATTTTCTTTAAAAAATAATTTTATTTTTTAACTCATTTAAGCTTTAAAATTCAAATATTGATCATCATCTTCATTATCGTTCTAAAAATATTCTAATCATTTTATTCTTTACTAACCCACACAACATTAAAACAATTTCATCTTATAATAGATGAAAAACGTTTGAATATGATGATGAAAATGTTGATGATGATGATGATGATTATACTATATGGCTTCTATTGAGTATGTAGACATTATATGATTTGACTAGAAGTAATTTAGCTGGAGGCTTTTCCTGTTTCTAAGGTTGATGACCTTTTTCTATCTTTTCTCTGACTATTGTGATATTTAAACTGATAGAATTAGTTAAAGTGACTGAGAAATGACAAAAATTTAATTAGTTAAATGGAGTTAAAAGACATGTTCATAAGATATATTTTCTTCTATAGTTACAGGATAATTATGGATAATAGCAAGTTATTATCTCAATTAGTTGAAGCAACTTACAAAATACCAACCAAATTAAACAAAGTAATAAATTTGATTAAAAAGAATTTTCCATTTGTAAAGAAGAAGATACAAAAAATTGATAAAATTACAAAAGCTGTAATGTAAAATTATCACAAATTAACAGTTAATTAAATTTTATGACTATTATTTTTTTAAATAATTAAGTACTAATATGTGACTTTTTCTTAGATTAAAAGAGATCTTAATTGAATTAAAGTGAGGAATATGTTGTTTTCTCTTTCTAAATAAATAAACGTCATTAGTCTAATTATAATAAAAGGAATGAAAGTCAACTCTTAAAATAAATAAGATTAACTATTGGTAGATTTGTAATGTATTTATCTATTTTTTACTTTTATAATTCAATTTAAAATATATTTTTCAATTTTTTTAAAAGAATATAGAGTTTTGAGACTATTTTTAAACACGTTTTTTTCAGGAATAAACATTCTTGAATATATTCTTCAAAATGATATATTCTTAATACAATTCTTTAATATATTCTGTATTATGCTTGTATATCCTAAGTACAGGGTGTTCATAATAAAGAAAGATATAACTGGGAAATTGATGAGCAGAATGACATAATATTTCACACGGAGACTTCTGTGGTGATGGAATTTTATTTGAAAACAAAAATAAGTTAGTTACAAAAATGCCCGTTAGGGCGGTAATTGGCGCTGCCATACAGTAGTAGATAACTCAAAATGTCTCAAAACTTACGATGCACACGGTACACTGTATCGTTATGCAACAGCATGCTCGATATACTGGCTTTCAGAACTGAGTGCTGTGGTTGAACGTGCGATTTGGCGATTTCAACATGTTGCCACAATGGAGGCCAGCATATCGATCATGCTTTTGCGTAGCCACACAGCGTACCGTGTTTATCGTAAGCTTTGAGACGTTTTGACTTATTTACTACAGTATCGCAGCGCCACTTACCGCCCTAGCGGACATTTTTAAACTAACTTTGTTTTCAAATAAAATTCTATCATCACGTAAGTCTTCGTGTGAAATATAACACATTCGCTGATTAGTTTCCCAGTTATATCTTTTTAAAATGTGAACTTTAATTATGAACACCTTGTATAGCCTATATCCTTGAAAGGGTATTCTTGTATGTATTTTTCTGAAGTACTTATTCCAGAACATATTTTTGAAAAACTACATTCAGTTGTTAATTTAAATAATTGTAGAAAATTTAATTAAAAATATAGAAATTAATTAAAATTATATATAAAGCAGAGCTTATTAATTTAATTTTTTTATTTACTTTTTTTGTGGCATTTGGCTCTTACTGATATATCAATTTAGTTTTATTCTTTGTTTTAATTACAATTTGAAGAATTTAGAACTCGAACATGATTAAAATTTACATATTTTTGTCACTACTTTAATAAATTAATTCATAATTTTAATCATGAATATTGTTTCCAACAACACATAAATACTCAGAACGATAATTATTAGAAAAAAAAAAGAATTTTAATAAAAAATAAATGTTTTTTTTTTTAATATTTGAAAGTAATTTTAAGAAATTGAAAAATATTTTTTAATTTTTTTTTGAGAATGGGAAATTTTTGTTTTAGAAATCATTTCTCCTTTCCTTTATTTTAATTTTATTTTTTAATATTTTAATAAGATTTTAGCAATTTCTTTAAAATTTTTAATTCTTCTTTTTATTTTCAGTTGACATCCAACTGCCTGATATACGTATGTGTCAACATGGTTGGATTATTCGTGCATAACATTATGGAGCGTGCACAGAGGAAAGCATTTCTCGATACTAGAAATTGCATAAATGCCAGACTAGAAATGGAAGACGAAAACGAAAAATTGGTAATAATAATAATAATTCATACATTATTTATAAAAAAAATCAGCGTAAAGTCTAATTTGATCATTACTTCTCAATCTTTTTGTATATGGACATTCCATATAGGACGATAACGTGAAGTGGGATGTTAATAAACGCTCGCGAGCTACAGGTTGGAAGACGAACGCATTTAAATTTTTTTTCCCGTTTTATTCAATGATGCAAAGACCAAACTGCACGCAAATATTTTTGAAGTAAATTTACTCGTTTTAATTAGTATAACTAAGTAAAAATGAAAAGGAAAATATAAATTTAACAGTTATAAATGTTCTGTCAATATATTCTTGGTCAGTTAGAATGAAACTGGTAAAGTGCAGAGTGTGGCTACAGTGTATGGAAAGTTGGTCTGAATCAATACAGAATTGGACAATTGATCCAACCGCTAGAAAACTCGAGTGTAGTAAGAAAAATACCAATATTGATTTTAAAATAAATAAAATTCGAAACTAATAAATAGACAGTTTCGGGAATGCAGAAAATGCTTAGATAAGTTTTAAGATAAGCAACTAATGACACAACAAGTAATTACCGAAAAAAATAAATATGACTAGAAAGCACTAAATACGGGAAACCTTGACAGGAGATTGTTAAATCGGAGTTTTACTGTATAAGTATATAGTTTCGTTAATGTGTAAGAACAGAAGTTATTTGAATTTAATAAAATTTGTAGCGAAATTACTTCAAAAAAATTCAAGAATTTATTTATTTGCAATAACGTATAAGAGATGAGATATTTTAATAATTTTTGAAAGAAATAATATGATTAAAATGCCAAACTTTCTTGTCGACTATCATTCCATTATTTTTTAACGAGATAAAGTTTTTTTTTTTTATTTACATCTTGAATTATTCAAATTTTGTTTAATTGTAGAATCTAAAGTATATATTGCATACACGTGTCCAAAATTAACAAATTATGATTAAATAGGATAATTTAGAATTAAGATAATTATAAATTCATAAACTGTACGGTATACACGTATATGTAAAACAGGAGGATCCGGATTCGATTTTCTTTGCAACTTTTATTGTGTTTTACATTGCAATTATTTTTGCCGTTTATGCATAAATATGTATAAATTCATAGATTGTATGTAAAAATTGCCATAAAAATACGTATGAATTCATAGATTTATGAAGTATACATGTGTAAAACAGGAATATTTGGGTTCAATTTTTTTGTGATTTTTATTACATTTTAAAAAATAATAACACTATTTTATCAATTGTTATTTAATTTATACAATTATTTAACCAATAATTAGTAACACTTACTTGCAATTATATTGTAACTAATATATAAATATTTATTACTAATTTTTTTAAAATAATTCTTAAAAAATTTAAATTATATTTATATTATTTTTGCACATGATTTAATAAATTATATAGTATATTAATAAATAAGTAAATATTGAAAAACATGTGAAGTTTGTAAGTGTTAATATTAATAATTAAATATAAAAAGAAATTTATTTTATAAAGTTTTAATCAATGTTAAAGAAACAAAATTACTAAAAAAAAAAAGGTAAAAATTTATTAGAAAAATTAAATTTGTAAATAATTTATATATTTTTTAAAATATTGAACTTAAATTTTAACAATTTTTAGACATTAAAAGTAATTTTTTAAATTCATTAATTTTATACATTTTTTTAAATATTTAGTTTTATAATTAAAATATTGAATAAAATTACTAATAGTATTATTTTGTACTCTGTTAACTTAAATATTTTTAAGGGATTATTTTTAAAAAATTTACTTAATTTTTTTTGGAAAATAAAGAAAAAAATAAAATTAATTTTATTAGATAATAAAGCAAAAATGAAATTATTGTATATTTTATTATTTTATCAAAATGAATCCTTATTATTCTAATCAATTATAATGGTTAATTTTGTGAATTTAAAATGTAAAATGCATTTAATTAATTTACAAATCAATACCCTCACATAAACGAATCATTTGAATATATGTTACGCCCATTTATTATGAATAGGAATTTAGTCTTAAAGAAAGAAAATTATCATGACAGATAATGGACTTAATTAATATTTAAATGCCATTTAAAAAATAAATTATAGACAAACTGTTGCTTCTTTGTTATTGTTCCTATTTTTTTTTTCTTTTATACATTCAAAAACTCCTACAGTTACATTTAATTCTTACTAATAGTATAATAATTAAAATGTATGATTTTTTTAAATTAAAGTAAATTTTAATAAAATGCATTTAGTTGATTACAATTAATAATTGATTATTATTTCCTATCCAATAAATACATTTACATTTATGAATTTGATATATTTAATGTAAGGTGCAATGGAAATATTATAT